>NC_056744.1:1293610234-1293695234 GCF_019279795.1 Protopterus annectens | reverse complement strand
GTGTCGGTGTCATAATAACTAAGGCAATAGTATGCTGCTGAAGCAGATATAAAACCCAATACGCATGTGTAAGTGCATATGGCCGGGAAATGTATTGGTCAACGGACACACAGATGTAACATATATATATATATATATATATATATATATATATATATATACATATATATATATATACATATATATATATATACATATATACACATATATATATATATATATATATATATATATATATATATATATATATATATATATATATATATATATATAGATAGATATATATATATATATGTATAATATATATATATATATATATATATATATATATATAGATATATATATATATAATATATATATATATATATATATATATATATATATATATATATATAGATATAGATATATATATGTATGTTACTGTAGATATACACATGTGCATAACTAGATTACATTACAGCAATTACGGGTAACATATGTTCATACCGGGCATATTTTGTCTGAAGAAGGTGAGGCACAGTCCACACCGAAAGCGCTTATTAAAACATCCTTTTTGTACTTCTGATGGCTCTTATTGTGTTTTTGCATGCCTAGTTTTTCACTAGTATGTTCAGACCGGGCATATGTTTGTGGGAGGATCAGTAAACAAACGTTTACCTCCCACACCTCCCTAGCTAGGCCACTGAGACATACAGACACGCAATAAAGGTAAATACACAGCTGCTTTCCAGAACACCAGCAGGAAAGTACCAGTGGGAGAGATCTGCAAGGTCTACACTTTAAACATGGATCACGGGGTCCCTTGCGGGACACCAAAAATTCGCCATGCAGGCGAACCTATGATGATTGACGTGACCAGGATGTAGCTGTACATGGAACAGTAGGTTGTGCAAGTTTGATAACACATGGGTTGACAAAACGTATGACATGTGTCCCAAGACGGGGAGAGTGGGCAGTGTGTAGGGGTGTGTTTATACCCCAGGTTCACTCACAGTAAGGATGAGTCATGAGTGCTGTAGAGGGGTGTCAGGTTGGGGAATCATGGGTATGCAATAATGGGCCTAAGTGTGTAGGTGTTGGTTGGCAGAGATGTATTAGGTCTGCCCCGTGGAAGTAATTAATATTCCTATGTGGGCATAGCAAATGCCCATACCTCCCAAACCGTAGGAGCACATCTACTGGATAGTCTGTAAACCATTTGGGGAACACATAGGTACTATATCAGTGCCCTGTACCCAATTATTATGGACATCCATGATTACAAATCAGAATCTAACACAGTCCTAACTAAACACTTCCAGAACTAGTGATATTAGGTGGACAGGTGGAGGAATACACGTAACGACTAATGACAACATTTATGAGTCATAAACAGCATGTACCTCGACAAATGTGAATGAATACATATGCCCTGTGACTGTCAATGTGTCAGGTTAATAGAATCAATCATCTAAATGTGTCCCTGAGTGTGTTATGCAGTGTCTCTGATTATTCTCCCCTATTCGTATGTGAGGTCTGCTAGTGACGGAAAGCACATATTCCGCCGACTACCTTAGGTAGATGATAGCTTAATAGGTCGGGGTTACCACCTGTTCACCTTTGTGGGGGACACTCCCCTCTGGGCAGTTGTGGTCTGCAAAATGAATGTTATTATGGCACATGGCCTGTGATTTCGGGCAAAGAATCCATATATTGTCTGTCATGGTTGCATAAAATGATTTTGTTGTATCTGAAACACCTAGATGTTATAGGAAACTGTATTAGCAACTATAAAGCTACAAGAATAACTTTTACTTATGCAAACCGGTGAAGTATTCAATTTTCTGCTGGCTGTGGGTATGTGTTGCCTTGCCAAATCTGACATCTCTACATATAGGCCATATAGGGCTGCCACCTTTCCAAATGGCCAAAGTGGGACCTGCTCCGTAGAAATGTCAGATGTACCAGGTCAGAACATACCTACAGCCGTGCATAGTACAGAAATATACATATTAGCACAATCGAGGCTTAGTCTAGCAGCAGTCAAGTTGCTTATGCTACTTCACATAACATATAGAAGTGTCATTTATACAATAACTTTTAGAACCATCCTTTGCAAGTGTTGGTAACAACACCCTGTGCACACAGCTAATCTGAATTACCAAAACACTATGGCAAATATACAGACAATAGACAGTACCACACACATACCATACAGCACAGTCATCCAATAGTATAGCAATGTACCGGCAGATATGTCCGGACCACTGGTGTTTGCAGACCTGGCCGTCTTGTGTTTAAGTGTGTGAGCATGCCCAGTATGACCATTACGCATGTTTGTGACTGACATTACCATCATACCTTGATGTGTTTGAGCATACCCAGAATGGTCAACTGGATAGCATGTGTTACATGTCCAGGTAGTCAGTACTGTGGTGCCGACCCCTGCATTGTACACTGACAGGTGGCATGCTGTGTCTGCAAGGTATCTATCAGTCATGTGGCATTGACTGTTGCTACATTTCTTCACAGCGTGGGAGGACATCCAACTGTATCCACATTCCTACACAGCACCGGGGGGGTGGGTGCACATGACTGTTACATGTGTACGTTGGAAGGGGGGCACAGCTGACAGTTGTACACTTTTGCTACTACTGTACTGGTATGTCAGGTACCCCATTTCAGTGTGTGGACCTACCTAATGTGCTGGCTAGAGGCATACCAGTGTACTCTGGATCCTAGCTTTAATTACCAGCATATTAGTTTCAGAATTCCTAGCCTTCACAACCTACATCCAACTGCCTGGCCTGCTGTAGTCTGTCTGTGTGTGTCTGTGGGGGAGCCATCCATTGGGCATATTCAGAGGCCATTGTACAGCATTTGTCTGTGTTGGTCTATACCTGTCCAGCTGGTTGAAACCTGTGTGGGCTGTATGGACACACATGATGTTCAGCCCATAACCCGCAGTGGGTTAGGACACCCTGTGTACTACTGGCTACTATTGTGACCCCGGTATTTGCTACAGATGTCATGGTGCCACTATGGATGTGTACTGTCCACTGCCCTAACATTAGGCCACCAAATTCCCTTGCATGCTCACATCCATACCATAGCTACAGGTAAAAACACATTCTAATACAACTGCCAATTGGTAGGTTGATTGACTTACCTTGAGGGTGTGCCAGACCCGAGGATGGTGCTGGAGGGCTGCCTATTTTGGATGTACACAGTGCACTTCCTATACATGGCTGAGCACAGGTAGTGTCATGTTTGGCATCCCTTTTACTGTCTGTGCGAGTCAGAGTGGGTGACATTCCCTGGGTAACTACTGTGTCAGTGCATATGCTATGTGTTGCCTCTTTGCCAAGGCCAGGTCATACTGGGCATGCCTACTTCTGCCTACTGGGTTCAACTCAGGTAGTTCCTCCTCTGAGTCACTCTGTGCCTGTACAGGCCTTGGCATTGGTGGGGAGCTGTGTGGCCCTGCCCCATGCTGTTCCTGCTCCAACTGTTTCCGCAGGATCGTATTGTGTAACATAGCTCATACCATAACAATTTGGGTGCATGTAGCTGGTGAATACTGCAAGGCTCCACCGGATGTGTCCAGACACTGGAAATGTGACCTGAGCATCCCAAACACATGCTCAATTATTTGTCTTGCCTGTGCGTGTGCCTCATTATCTCGTAGTTGTTCAGGTGTGTGTGCATTTCTGATAGGTGTCATCAGCCACGGCTCCAGTGGGTACCCAGCATCCCCCACTAGGTGACCGTAGGGGATATCCATATTGGAAAAGGTGTGGTACAGCTGCATCAGATGCCATATATCGGAATCATCATAGCTTCCAGGGCAGTCAGCACACACATTCAGTAAAATGCCCTGGGTATTGCATACGACCTGGCAGTTGATGGAGAGGATGCCTCTGTGGTTAATGTAGGCCCTACCCCACTCACCGGTTGGTGTTTTGATGCATACGTGCATGCAGGCTATAGCACCCACTACCCCAGGGTAGTCTGCCATTTGGTGGAAGAGATGCATATTGCTGGTCAACACCTCACATGTGTTGAGGAAATGTACATGCTCACTGGCATGTGGTGACATGGCATCTAGGAACTGGTGGAATACTCTGGATGCAGATGCCTGTGAGATCCCCATGATATCCCCAGTTGTGCTTTGGGAGCTACCTGTGGCTAGTATACCTAGGCCTACACATACCTTGGTATCCACTGGGATGGGTTTCCCTCAGCCTGTTTGATGTGTCAGGTGTGGCCGGTACAGCTCAACAATCTGCTGTAGGAGGTCTCTGTCCACCCCATAGTGCTCCACTATCTCCAGCTCATGTAGCCCCTGGTAGGTTACCCTGGGTCTGTACAGTCTTCTCTGTCTCCTCACTGTGGGTTGTTTGGCAGCATTTACATCCTCATCACACTCAGCCTCCTGCACATGTTGGTCTATGTTGCCTGCTGCAGCCCTTCTCATTTTGTTGGATTGTTTCATAAAATTTCCCCGCATGTATACACTGGTGATGTAGAGTGTGGACAAAACCCATGTGTATGCTGCTTGCTCACTTTATTGTAGTGCTCTGGGCCAGGCTGGGCCTGTAATCTGCTAATTGTGCTAATTATCACCTGTTTGTGCAGCTTGTTCACCTTGACTACTCTCCTACTGCTGTTGTCCCTCCCAATTGCACTAGGCAGGTATAGACACACCCCTAGCTTAGGCGTGCTAAGGCAGGAGCAATCCTGAGACACAGGGCTCCAATGTACGTACAGTATGCCTGACAACCCCCCATGCTTTCACCTATATTCAAGTCCTGCACCCGGCTATCTATACACATACACTTTTGGGATCTGTGTCACACCCTGAGGATAAACAGGATTCACTATTTTCCACCTCTTTTGCATAGTATTGTCTTCTAATGCATAGTTACATGACCCATACTGAGCCTCCAACAAAATAACCACTGCTTACTGTCGTGCAGATCCACACACAACTGGTTAAAAGCACCTTACTATTACCATATTCAATGTCCCTTGTTCTTCCCAGCAACAAAATAACTGGTCTCTACACGCCTCGAACCCGGGACCCTGAACACCACAGACGATATGCTTTACCACTAAGCCATGGCAGATATACATACATCTGAGGTGATCATGTACAGATCATCCAGCACAGACATTCAACAGTATAGGACATGTATTCCATCATGTAGATTTATGTGTGCTAATGTCCTATATATACATATATATATATATATATATATATATATATATATATATATATATATATATATATGCACACATACATATACACACACAGTGGACCACATGACACCAAAGCATTAGACAAGAATGAAAAGGAAATCACATGTGCCTCCTGCATTATGTATTGCTGCTACTATCAAGGCAAGTGTGTTTTGTTGCGTCACATGGGTCAGACTGTATTAAGGGTAAGATTAGGCTGCTGACATTTATTCACCAGACCTATTGGCGAATGTATGTGTATGTCTTGCCAACCCAGTCTCTTGGGCGATTGTGACATTTATGGATACTATATAGAAAAACAACAAAACATGCTCAACACATCCTGGAGCTAGCCACTGACAGATACCAACACATAGGATATGACTGCCAAACACACCCACCTGTCATGCCTTAGAATAGAACACCTACCTGTCTATTCTATCTTACTAGAGCATTACACATTTGGCATGGCTGGGATTAGAACACAGACCTAATTACCTTATCACACTACAGCAGTACGCAGTTACAGAATGTGCTACCAAGATTACTGGGACACAGTACTCCCAGAGGCATATTTCTAGGTGGGTGACATCATCAGCAATGGCAAAGACGCCGACAGGGATTGTATGGAGTGTGAGCAGTCTAAAAGCATTATTCTGTCCCCAGGCAGATGGAAACACACACACACACTTGGCATGGCTGGGATTAAAACACAGACCTAACTGTCTTATCACACTACAGCCTTACGCAGTTACAGAACGCGCTACTGAGACTACTGGGACACAGCACTCCCAGAGGCATACTTCTAGGTGGGTGACATCATCAGCAATGGAAAAGACGCCAATAAGGTTTGTATGGAGTGTGAACAGTCTAAAAGCATATTACTGTCCTCAGGTAGACAGAGACTAACACACGCCAGTGGTGTGTTCAGGACAACTGCCTATCTACGGACCACTATGACAACACTACATAGATACGAGATGTGCCACAGACACTACACCTTTCAAGACTGTCAATATGACCTTCTAGGAATGCGGACATTGACATGGATGCTGGCAGTTATGATGTACATACCTGTGAACCAGTGTGTTCAATGTAGGAATCCATCCTGAAGTGGGGTATGGCCATCTGTTGCCTGGACAACCACTATCGCTCTACATGGTTACAATGGCCATGCCCATACACATAGAGGCACATAACCGACACAAGGTGTCACTGGGCATGCTCACACCCTTAGTAGCACATGTCCGTTTGGAATGCACTATGTGTCCATCTACACAATGTCATACTGGGCATGCTCACACACTTAGTAGCAAAGGGCTGTTTTGTATGCACTCTGATTCTAAACACAGAAGGGCACAGTGTGTCGATAGTTGTCATTGTTAGCATGAATGCTGCACTACATATATCTGACACCAGTCTTCTACACAATGTCTGCTGTTGTCCGTCAGCTTAGATGTACCAATCTAAACCTGGCACAGTAATACCACCCGTGGCGATGTCCTGCCAGGAGTGGCTATTTCGCCCATATAGTGCCATTCATAAATGAATGTCCTGAGACCAGGTTAACACCATGACACCTAGAGGACAACTGCATTGTATGTGTATGCTAAACAGTGCCTGATGTGTAGTGTTCATAATCACAGCTGCCAATCTAGATCCAACAATGGGGAATACTGACATCTGTGCAGTGAGGAACACCTGGCTGAAAGCTCAGTTGTGCACAATAGCACTTCCCCCATATACCTCGGATACAGACATGTGGGCCCTAACACCATTACAGACCGCTCCAGGTGGTGGTGTCCCCATGTACATGAAGCCCACTCACATGTACTGACCAGTACACCCACAAAAGCCATCACAGATGTGTCAGGTGCAGATCACAGTGTCAAAAGCCACATTCTGGGATGTAGCCCTCAGACATCACCATGTCCTTGGACCAGCAACACACATCTATACATGTGGCAGAACATATATTAGTACAACACCATGTGACCCATGGCCAGTGGACTGTACCTAGCTCTACAGCAACTGTGCAGACTACCCATGTACTGACAGTTGCATCATGTGTTATGCAATGCAATGATACCACTGTTTGTAACCAAGTCAGCTGTACACATAACAGGGGCCCTGGTTTGGATATGACATACATGTACCTGCCGTGAATATGTACATGCCCCCCACACACACACACACACACACACACACACACACACACACACACACACAAAACACATATGTACATAGCATAGTTGCTACTGTCCTTCATGCAGACAGGTGGCTACAGCAATTACACACATACACATGGAAGGTAGGTCTATGGCTGTTGAATGCTAACAGTAAATAAGGTGTGATAGCAGTGTTGACTGAGTTAACATTCCCTCTGTACTGGTTACCCATGACAACTGTCATATCATACAACAGTCCATGTGTCATGTATGTCATCACACATGTCCACCAATTGCAATGGTTACAAACATGGCTAAATGACAGGAATGTAGGACCTACACACATGTACATGTAGTGGTGTGGGTTCAGCTACCATGCGTGTTCAGTAGCTGATATTTGCAGGTGATCTGTGTCTTACTACAACATGCAGTTGCAATGCAGCTCCATCATTGACAACTGTATAAGGTGAAATACTGACGGTACAGTAAGATGTACATCAGGTCTGGATGGATGTGTGGACATAAAGTGGTGGGCCAACTTTGCAGATGGATGTTTGCTGAAGACAGCTCACAGGTGTGTCACAAGCCATCCTACCATAACATGTGCAAACACTAAGCTATGTTTCTGTTAATTGAAGGGGAAGACATACAACCTACACAGCGGTCAAGGTGTCACTGACTGTAAATCACTTGACACCTGTAACACTTAAGACCTCCCGTGTGCATATATCAGCACAATTGAAAAAGGTAGCTTTGGTACACATTGTAATGCGGGCAATACTGCTGCATGTCTGTCATACGTATCATAAGATAGCAGGTGTTTGATTCACCGTACTGCCATGTGTGTTTGCTTGTGTGTGCATATATGCCATGTATGGTGGGTAATACATCCCAATTGTTACACACCCCTGTACACTGTTGTAGAGATCTGTACATACTGCAGTGTGGAAAGCAAGACATCGGCAGGGGTGAGGTGTGTATCACACACATGTGAGCTATCTGTATGTGCATGACATAGGTGCATTCAATTGTGGACTCCACAGTGTGTGTGTGCATGTATGTATGGCTGTCTGGTCCATGAAGTCAGGATGTATGTTACCATAGTGAACAGATAGGACCCCTAACCCCTCCAGGTGATGCAATCTACTACCCTTTTGATGCTGTCAATCTTAAGCATTACTGACTACCTGTACATGTTCATTCTCTGTGTCACGTCATGTGGGTGCACAGTACTGTAATGGTGATTACCACATAGGCAGGGGTCCTCACCTCAACACTATCAAGTGTGTGTGTGTGTGTGTGTGTGTGTGTGTGTGTGTGTGTGTGTGTGTGTGTGTGTGAGTGTTACAGTGTCGTTGACCCCATGAGTGTGGGCGTGTTACTGTGTCTGAATACATCTGTGCGAATACGTGTGTGTGTGTGTGTGTGTGTGTGTGTGTGTGTGTGTGTGTGTGTAGTTGTGTGTTTTCATCCTGTAATGTGAACGTGTATTACTGCTACACAGTGAGGCCTCAAGCTATCAACTGGCCTCTACCCTTGTCATCAGCTAGACCGCTAAGTAAACTCCCCGCCCCATGTAACTGTACCTGTGATGTCACCCGGTATGGATGTCAGGTCTCTAGCCACTGCAGCTTAGTACACAGCTCACATGCTCCTGGATCAGTAGATGTGTAGACATCTTTGGAATGTCAGCCTTTTTAACAGTGAGGTTGAAGCTACGTATAGCATGCTGGTATTGCCATACATGCCTGTGAGTAGTCCATATTTACACATGGGAAACTGCAAACACTGGTACTCAACGGCACATGCAATTAGATCTGAAGGAGGGAAGCAGGACATCATTACCAACATGCTGCTACTGTTGTTACCAAGACACATACTGTTAACAGAAAACAATGCATTCTAAACCTGTACTATATGGTATGTCTGCTGCATGTCAACAGTACACAACAATTGTAATCTACACTTTTCTCTCTATTGTGTTCACCCTGTGCATCAGACCATATGAGCATGTCCCTGCACAGATGGTGTGTATGACAGGGATGCGACACAGGCATCATCATATGCACAGGGTGATAATGTTTTCCAGGGTCCTAGGCTGCACCAGTGGATGACATCATGTGTGTGGGTTAGGGCCTGTGATCTAATTGGCCATGTGTGGTTGTTATGCATGTGAGTGTTGCGGTGCCCTACAGATTTTTCTGGTGTGTGCGTGTATGTGTGCACACAGTTCTGCCATGTGTCTGGCCTCCACAGGGGTATTATTGATAGGTCCAGACTGTACAGACCAGGATTTACAACTCACAGTGTCCGGCCACGGCTACGTGACCTGTGCCTGCCAGGGGTTGCAGGGGCACTACCAGGCAGAGGTACAGATTGGGTACTGTCCGATGACACATGTCCACTGGAACCGTGTCCCCATTGGGACCATTCAGGGCCATGTCCACGTGGCCTGCTGTGTCCTGGTGTGGATAGCGCAGCACCAGCTGCACTGCTGCTGCTACCGCCACTATGGGAGTGGGCATGTGAGGTAGCTCATTCACGTAGACATGCACAAGGTGATGTAGCTGGCCTACGTCCACTTGCCCTATGCCTCACTCCTACCAGATGTTTCAGCACAGACAGCTCACGCTTGTGGTTTGTCATGCCACAGTCAATGATTCCAACCATGTCACCCAATCATCTGTCCAAAACATCAGCAATTTGCTGTTGAGCATTTGCCAATGCCTGGATATTGTCATTTAAAGAACAGATAGCAACCCTCTGAAGCCTCTGCCCTTCTCTGTTCTGCCATTCAGCACATGCCTGTGCTGCCATTACAGTCTGAAACATGCATCTGGTGACACCAGCTGCTGCACTCTGTCCTGAGGGGCATGACGGCCAGAGGTCCTCCTATGAGCAGCACTGGCCACATGCCTGTGTGGCACATCTCCAGTCATTTGACTGACACCATGGTGTGAATACACATCTTCCGTAGCCACCACACGTTTCTGTTTCAAGCTAGCACACGCTAACTGTCCTTCCTCTATGGCCACTGGTGATGGGGTATGTGATGGTATGAGAACTGTGTGCAAGGATAAGGGGGCTATAGGTGGAATGGCAACCAATGGCACATATTCAGCCTCTGACAACCCTGCCTGTGCCTCAAGCATATGTTCATCATCACTGCTAGAGTCTGTGGGGACACTAACATCACATGGACCGCAGGAGGGTAACACACCTACATCACCTGTGAAGGCAAATAAAGACTCTACATTTCAATACAGACACAAACACACACACACACACACACACACACACACACACACACACACACACCATGCATGTAATTTGACAGAAGGCATGCAACATGCATGTGATACAGCAGACAGCATGCAGTTCAGACAATAATAGTGGTAGTTATCATACATCCCTGGGTTGCACACAACAACAAGCATGTGTCATAGCAGAAGCCATGCATTTAACGCAATCATGGTAGTAAGCATGCATCCCTGTGTTACACCATGTGGACCAGCACTGGTTAACAGTACACATGGCTGATGTGAGCCATATGACCTTGACATTGACATGTAGTATGACATGTAATTTGCTGATGTGTGTGTTGACATGCATACATGTTTGACACAATGGTGTCCTGTCACATGTACAGTGGTGTAATGGTGTCACATTGCAGTGTTGTCTGTATGCCCTACAGATAAAATGCACTTTTATCAGATGTGCATGACCATTGAAGGGTATTATAAGGCGTCTATATTGCTATACAGTGTGAAGTACAGACACAGTGCCATTGCATGGAATCATGAGGCGTCTCTCTTGCTATACAGTGTGGATTACAGTGCATAGCCATGACTGTGTGCATACACAACACATATATACTGTGAATTGTGACCCACGTCGCTGAAGTATATACACACTAAACCATGATGTGCAATGTGTGCAATGTGTGACAGGTCACCAAAGGACATATGGATGACACCCCTGCACATCTGCTAACATATCTTAGCTGCCTGGCAACCATGTCCACACATGGCAGACTTGTCAATACACCATGTTCCGCCTGACATTTGTGTACCACACACACGAGGTGCACGGCTGACAGTGATGTCCCACAGCAGCAAGGGAAATGTACTGTATCTGTGGCCTGATGTGGTTGTCTATGTATGTATGTGGATGCTGTACAGGTGACTACTGTCATGCTGTGACACACTCATGATGTTCAACACATCTTATGTGGTCAAATTAAGTGATGCCTCCACAAGCTGTGCACAGGCTTGTAGGTTGTCCAGTGTTCCACATCTGCAATATAACCATTCAACAAAGGCTATAGTTGAACCATGTGCAGCCAATGTACAACAGGGTGTACACACAAACACATCACATCTACTGTGTGTTGCTACATGTCTCTGGACATCCTCCATGGCCATTTGTGAACATGTGTTGGCCAAACGGTTGTGATGGTCATCTGTCTCACATGTCTGTGTTGTCTCATATGACATACACCCATAGATATCAGATACTCCACTGTCCACAGGGTTATGTAGAAAAGGATTGTATGTTTGGTATGTGGGGTATGTTTTATGGGATAGTGACACAATGTTGCAGCTGGACCACTACATGTCATGGACATGTCAGATGGCACATCACAATGTGTGCACTCATTGTAGGGGCATATTCCACAATGGTGAATCCTGTGGGCTGCCCATACTCCAGCTCACTGTGTAGTACTGTTTGTGTACCCCACATGTATAGTTCTGATGTAAAGGACATATGCCTACATAGAACAACACCTCCACCACTGTATGCACAGCTGTCCACACATTGAGCAATGACAGGTTTTGTGGTTTCATGTCAGTGTTTCACTTAGTTTGCAAGTATTGCACATGGGTAGTCAGTGTGATGGATTAAAGATGTGACCTGTATATTGTGACCTGATCATATATTATGTGTACATGTGTTAACTGGCCACATGGTGAATAGATCTGTGCATTAACATGCCTGATACTTATAACTGTCTCACCTGCAACAGCCTGCTGTCTCTGCAGAATGCCAGAGGTACCTATATAGGGGTGACACAGCAGTATGATCATTATCCACGACTGTATGACAGCTACAGGGTGCAATGTGCATGTTAACACATTCGCCAGTACAATAGGATATACTATGGAGTATGCACATGTGTGCATACACAGAGTAGCATACTATAGTATGCGGCATGTGTGTATACATGCCTTGCATATGATGTTACATTACATATTGTACAGTGACACATGCAACTAAATGGGATATAATAGTTATATGTGCAGTAGTGACTTACCAGGCAACTCCAGGCTCTGTGGTTGAGAGACACCCACCTCCACGATGGCAACTAGGGTTTGTGGATGCTGTTCTGATGGTGTCCCCAGGTTGGCCAGTAGCTCCTCGGTACGTGAGTGGGGGCTGGGTTGGTGGCCCACCACCTGTTGCACCTTGTTCCCTGGAGATTGCATTCGCATGCTGTTTCGCACTTCTGATCAGGTCCGTGCAGTGTCTGCCCACCTGATGGTATGTGCAGTTATGGCCACCCACATCATTAACCCTCCTGCAAAGTTCCTGCCACAGGTCATCATGCTGCTGTGCATGCTGTGGCACATGGCTAAACAAGACATCATAGTTGTCTTGGAGGTAAGGTATAAGGGCCTCATCCTCCAAGCGGGTATAGGCTGCAAGCCTTGCTCGAGACATATCTGGAAGACATAAGACAGGTCACAGTATCTCAGAGATGCACAGAGATACAGCTGCCCATACATGCGTATTACATTTAGTACATATGAACAGTTGTCTTTGCAAATCTTCATAACACTGACACCACTGACATGTTTGTGTCACACAAATGTGACACCCAGTGGGGATTGGATATTATCACCATATATGTGTGTCACCTGATTACATTGCTCATGGTCCATGTGGATGTTGTCTTGATGTGGGCATGTCTGTTTGCCTGTACTGGTGTTCTTACCTATCAGCACATGCCTGGATGTGTCCACATTAATGCTGTAGACCTTGATGCTGTGTATATGTCACATATCAACACATACACTGCCTTAACAGACACAACCTGTGACAATGCAGACATGCACATGGAAGCCTTTACATGCATGTGTTTTGCCATATACATCTACACGGCACTGTACAGCAGTTCAACATCCTGCCACGCATCGCCTGTGTTGCACATGTGATACACATGGGACAATGGCTAGCCGGATGGTATTTGCAGAGATGGTTATCAACTATAGCATGTACGGCCAAGGTCATGTAGTAGTCTCTATGCCCTGGGCCTTGTATTAGCATAGGATGTAAGATTTTCTAGCTGCAGCTGACAGCCATGTTTCTGGCGCCAGGTGAAGCAGTGCCACATAACTGATCCAGACAGTTAATGATACATCTACCATGCGGTCATCACACCATGTCTGACAGAAGTGAAATATGCAGCTTTGCTGGACAGGGTTGCATAGTATGGCAGGAGCATGTAATGTGTATGGCACAAGGATCTGTCCAGCATGTGGCGATCCTTGTACTAGGAAGGTGGATGTCCATGATGTATGTATTTCAGAACAGGATATGTATGTGTAGCATGTCCAACATCACAGTGTTGGACATGTCTTTATGCAGGGTAGGCATCATGCTACATAGTGAGATAAGGATTGTGAAGGCTGGTGTCGCCCATCCAAGCATGGTCAATACCCCTTAAAGGTGATATGTGATCCGATATTGGTCACTTGAGTGATGAGTATGGCTGTACAATGATCTCCATGTTCATGGATGGCACCCTGTCATGACTACGGTTGCCTCTTATGACTACCTAATAAGCTTGGTGACATCACTAGCTCAGGGAGGTAAACTGCACAGCACCGTCCCTTACACGCAGTGTCCATTATGTTGACCACTGCCTAGGTGGTAGTCGTTGGATACAGGGTTATTAACCTAGTGGTGACAATGCAATATGCAGCTATTAGACTGTGTACATATGTCACACACCTCACCCACAAAGCCCATTCTGTATGTTGTCCACAACACTGAGTCAGCTATTGCTCCTAGGTCATAGCCATTCACATACTAACATACGCCGATGCCTCCCATTTGTCTGTGTGGTATGGGCTACAATGAGAGGGAGTACAATGAATTAACCCTTTTTTACTGTAGCTGCCACTGGTGTGATATGCACATATCACTCAGACATCTTTTGTAGTGTTGGTTCTGTCAACAGTCCACTGGCAGAACACTCCTGTGACATACAAAGGTATATCTAGTATACTGAGTGTAGGTGGAACACAGTATAGGTGATGATGTCCTATGACCTGTCACAGGTATGATATGCAGTGTGAAATCATCCATACTGTCATCTACATCTGTACTGCTAACAACATATACGTTGATTAAGGTTCATGGACTTTTAGACCAGACTCAGCAAGGTAATAGTGCAGTGCCTCCCATTATGAGTGTTATCTCCACTTTGTGGGTTGTGATAACTGTTGGTGCACACCATTCAGTGTTTTCATAGACTGACATGAGGCTATGTTTTTCATGATGTGTATATGTAGACCAAACTGTTTTGCCATATGTGTATGATACAGCCAGGGATGTGGACAGGTCACATGCAGCAAGAGTGCACCTTGTACCATCATAGTTATGGTTACAGGGGCTCTGTTGTGTTCATGGATATGTGATTGTGTACCTGTTGGGGGAGGGGGGGCAGTGTGTTTATGTTATCCAACACCCTATCTGTATTGCTTATTCATGCTCAGCACTTGTTCAGAACATATAAGCACTTCATGAGCTACTAATTACTATAACACTCAATCCTCCTCATTTCCTAGAGGTAAACACTGTTTGTACTTACATTTCCAGCTTGCTTAGAGTAAAACAGCTGTTGTACACACTTTCCTCACATATCTAGTGGGAAATAGTTAAATATTCAGGCATGTCCAAATGTCAGTTCCCAGTGTTATCGCCTGTCTATATGATGAATATGGGCATCATGAGGTAATATAGAAATTGTCTCGTGTACACAGTCAGTACTCCTCTCCTAACATACAACACTACAACCTGTGGGAGATGCACATATGTAGCCATGCTGGAGGTAAAGCTCTCTCCAACCCAGACTGAACCTGACAATCATGTGGGGATGGCAAATGTTTGCACTACACCACACTCATCACATAGTCTCACTAGATCTTCACCACCACAGGCCACACATAGTAAGACTAGAACATTTGAGAACCCTCTCAATACTACTCTGTCTAGGCAACAGAGAACTCCAAAGCAGAAACACAGGCACCCCCCATCACCCAACACAACATCAATTACTTATAGACCACAGAGTCAGTGTGCCCATCAACTACAGCCGATAGAGTGATATAACGTACTGAACACACTAGTCATAGGTGACTCTATAGGTGGTCACACTGGTGTCCCACTCAGCAGGCTACACAAGGTGATAGTCACTTTCAGCTGGCTGTCGGGTAATAGGATCTGCAACATAACCTAAGCACTCAGGTCAGTCCTCAACAGGTACAATATGACTGTGTCATTCTCCATGTTAGTGTGAATGCCCTGAAATGTAACTTCCTGGACTACATGTACAGAGACATGGAATAGCTCTCTGATGTTGTAGCCCAGGCAGGTATTGCCCTAGCCCTGAGAAGCATTCGGCATTCATCCAGACTGATAACGCAGTACAAGGACTGAATTATTCACTTCAACAGTTGGCTATGCTTCTGGTGTCATTCCAAGGGTAACCAGTATCTGTCTGCTTTGAATGACATGGTCGACAGAACACGATGCTTTGACACAGATGGCCTGCACCTGTTGGCCCTGGGATTACGGATAATGTCTAAGGCTCTAGCTGCTTCTATAGTGCCTGTTTTAGGCACGGTTCAAATAACATATTCACCACATAACAGGAACAAGCAAGCAAAACCTGAGGGTAATGCTACTCAATGCTTGACATCTTCATCTCAAACGCACTCACCCAAGGCACTCCTTGTAATGGACCACTTCGATATCTCTGCAGTGAGTGGGACCTGCTTCTAGGCTCCTGAGAGCACCCCTGCACTAACAGACTATTACTCAGACCACACCTTTTAGTCATGTAACCAAGACCGCAACACCCACGGCAGAGGTGTGTCCATATTTCCCAAAGATATACACACCTCCAGGCTGGCTGCTTAGCACAATGCATCAGAGGTAATCCAAGTGCAACTAACTGTGGCCATAACTGCTATACAAATTGTAACTTGCTACAGGTTCCACACCATACCCCACGGTTAACGGTCCTCACTTCTTGGTGTACTGAAAAGAAGGGTTCAAACAGAAACTACTAATGTGCGACTGACACTACCCCACCATTAACTGGGATACCTACTCATGTACTGACACATTAGGCCAACGCTTTCTGGGATTCATAACCTCCAATTGGCTGGATCATCCTATCCACACCACCACCAGGGCCAACAATATCCTAGACCTGGACATTACCAACATGAGTGACTGGTGTTCCACACCTGGGGTTATCTCCTCGTTGGTCAGGTCTGAACGTACGCTAATCACCCTTGTTATCCACATCCTGGCACCACACCCTTTACAGAAAACACAGTACAATATTTCTACAAAACCAACTTCATGCTTCTTATGACAGCAGTAGTAAATGTCATGACACCCGTGCAGATGGACAATACAGTTACAACCGGTGAATCATACACAACTGCACTTAATTAGCACTTACATAACTGCATGGATCATGCTATCCCAAACAGAGCCATGAAAGTACCCACCAGAAAATGGATGCCACTCTGGTGGTCCACTGCCATGGACATAATGTACAACAGACGGAGGAGACTGTTGCTAAGTAGAGTACAATTCCATGAGTGGTGGAGCTCCCTGGTCAGCCTCAGTAGAAATCTGAGATCCCTTATCACATCCTCCAAAGCAAGCTACATAAACATTACTGTGACTCATTCCAAGGACTACCACAAAGCATTCTAGAGGTATGTCACTACTCTTGATGGTGATACCCACATCTGCTCTGACATACAACAGTTAGGCACGAACATTACAGAACCGACTGATATTGGCAACATCCTGGCAGATAGGTTCAATGCTAACTTTACACCCCTCTCACACCCTAAAGGGCCCAAATCTATACAGGAACAATGCAGAGTCCCTGCGGTCACAACTACGCAGTTCAGAGATGCAGTCTCTAAAGCCAGGAACACAGAATCCATGTGACCGTACAACATCCCAGGTTGCGATTTACATGAACTTCAGAATGAAATGGCTCCCCACTTGGGCACCAAATTCACTAATAGCCTTGCATCAGGCAATGTGGCCCCTGAATGGCACATGGCAACAGTTATCACACTCCACAAAGTTGGCTCCACAATGGACCAGGGGAATTATTGCCCTATATGCCCGACTAGACTGTTCTGCAAGGCTATGGAGCACATCATCATGGATCTCTTTCACAGAGACATTGGTGGCCTCCAAACCTTTGATCCCACCAAGTTTGGATTTGTTAGGGCCAGACCATGCCTCCTAAATCTGGTGGAGTCCTTTGAGACAGTTACCAAGGCAGTAGATGAGGGTAAGGAGGTCCACACAGCCTACCTTGTCCTCTCAAAGGCTTTCAACACCGTTCCCCATTCTGGTATTGTCAACATACACATCCACCTGCACATCAACCCCTATGTCACGAGATGTTATGCAAAGTGGCTCATGGACAGAATCCACACAGTGTGGGTAACATACCCTAGTTCCTACTGTAAATCAGTTACAATTGGCGTCCCCCAGTTCTCAGCCATAGGTCCCCTCAAGTTTGGTATATGCTTCTCTGAGGTGCAGGCTAGCACAGAAGGACTTACCCTGAAAAGGTTTGCAGATGACTGCAAACTAGGGGCCATGATTGATTCACCAGCTGATACAGACACCCTCCATAAGGGTGTCACTGGGACAGATACCTGGTGTCAATAACATGGCCTCAAGCTGCATGCCACAAGGTGCATAGACATCCCCTGTGGATTACACCAATCACCCATGGACTATCACATAGGTGGTAGTCCCCTACATACATAGGACATAATAAGGGATCTTAGAACCCAAGTAGATAGCACCCACTCCTTTGATAACCATATTGTCAAGGTGGTGTGGCTATCCTTCTACATGGCCACCCTAATCTCTAATGGGTTTGTAGCCAGAACAAAGGCAGACATTGTACCTCTCTACTCATGACTTATGAAACACATTAAAGGGTATAACACCCCATTTGGGGTGTACCTTATGAGACAACAGCAATGGCTTTAAATACCACAACATTACCACACCAAGAGGATTACTGACCTCTGAAGGATCACGTATGCAGCCCAACTACAGAAACCCCAACTGTACTCATTTGCATACTGCATACTCAGAGGTGATCTCTGCTGAACATACAAGGCCCATGTCAAAAACAATATTGATGGATATGCTCCACATAAGCAAAAGCCACTGAGTGCCACATGCTCTGGGATATGTACACAAATGCAACAATGACTAGGACGTCCTGGAGGGATACATTCCTGACCCGGACACTCACCATGCTTTGGAACATGATTCCTATGTACATCAGGCAGGGACCCTCACTAGCACTCTTCAAGAGATACCTCGATGGGTGAATGGGAGACAGACATGTACACCAGGGATCACTGCAGTGGCTCTGCTGTACAGAGGTGCAGGAAACAAATGGCTCTGCTTTTCACAAGCACAAGACACTAACCTAGGGAGGTGCCACAAGTGAAAACACTGTAGTTAGGCTTACGAATGGACTTTGTCGGAAAGCATAGTACCTAACTATGAACCTATGAAGCTATTACATGTCCTTTGTGCATGGATAATTGACTAGCTCTTCCATTTCAATTAGCTATCATGCTGATACACTGTCTGGTGACTACAAGTCATATGTATCCTGTTATTGTGTATTGTACATGCCAATAGACATACCTGATGTTTGCATAATATAACAGTAATGCTATGTAAAATGTTAGACATATCTACCTACAATACTGTACATTTCACATTTTTGCAACAATATCCCACAATGCAAATCATAATTGCACAGCAGGACCACATTAAACATGTTATTCTCAGTTATACGCCTATACATATGCCTACTGTTACAGTATATCAACATATACTATCCCCTGTTATGGCATGTACTTGTTGGACAAACCCTGCCACTGACAGTGGCTGGAGTGGAATTGTTGTGTTTAAAGTCCTTATGTAGCATCCCTTGTGGTGTATGAGGTGTTTACCTTGTGGTACACAGCAGTACACACAATTTCTACGAGCGTTACTATGCTCAAAAATACATCACTACAAAATACCTTTTCCCACTATATGCATTGCGTACATTAATACAGAACAGGCACTACATACAGTAACATACTGAGTGTTCTACATACCTTCTTAGTAGTCCAAGTTGACAATAATATCAGTCCTATTCCTTTTCTGTTTTAATGATTTTCTCGTATGTACATACAGTTTGAATGTATGACAAGCTGTCCTTTTATACGTAGATACCAGTAACATGTGGTATCCTGCCACCAATTGGTGTTCCGGAGTAGATGATTACATGCACATCAGCTGTGCAGCTACTCCATTAGCCAGTTACATGGCAACAGTGGGGTGTAATTGAATACTCCACTTGGGCATTGTCCCTTTGCTCTACCTTCGAGGAAGACGGCGTGGATTTGTTGTTTGTGATGAATTGCAGCAGCTATATGAAGAGACACAGAGATATTTTAACTTCATGGCCCCGTGGATTGTGAGTAATGGCAAGAGGATGTAGCATAGTGAAACACTTTGTAAAAAGCAATAGAGATCTTGCTTTTTCCATTGCTTTTGCCCACAGCTCTGATGTACTGCATAAGCATACCCATGCACAGTACATCAGAACTGCTGCAGAATAACAGACAGCTGCGGAAGGGCAGCAAGGAGGCATTATACAATACCATTATTTAAGAAGAATAATTATTTTATTTCTTAAATAATGTCATTGTATAATAGCAATAACCCACTTCTGGGTGTGGGTAATGCTGGATTTACCCACGGTTGTCTTCGTTTGCCCACTCGGGCTTTGCCCTCATGACCAAACCACACCAACCGTGGATAAATCCAGTATTACCCACACCCAAGCGTGGGTTATTGCTATAATATAGTCTCCATATTCTTTGTTCATAATGTTCGGCCATGGCGGAATGTGTGATTGCTATGGTCCATGTTGTGCACATATTTCAAGACTTCAACTGCTGTATACGGCATACCCGCAGATTCAGGAATGCACACACTTCCAACAACCACATTATCATTCACAGACTCCCAAACCCCACAATACCGAACACTCAAACTCTCGACAGTCAAACTCCCGGAACTAACACAAACACAGAACACACACATGCTCACACAGACACACTGCTACCCATCACATCCAAACAAACCATCCTACACTACGTATGGCCAGGTGGCCATGCCCCATATACACCCCATGTTGGTGGCTGCACCCTCCACACCACACCTACTGTAATAATCCACCTCAGAGATAGCACGAACAGACACTCAAAGCAAACACACACACACACACACACACACACACACACACACACACTACAGCCCCACAGAAACACAAACCACACTCAGATCACACACTTACACAATCTACAGCAATCAGAAACACACTTAAACACAGTACCTACCTGGAACGCAGCACCAGAAGCACTAAATGTCCCTTAACATCATGATAATAGTACTCGCGGTTTTAGTATTCTGGTACTGTGGTCTTTCAGTCTTTAAGCCTCGTGGTTACCTGTGTTCGTATGTAAAGCATTCGGTATTTGGTAGTATCCTATTTATATGTACCTCCATGGTTGTGTACATGTTGTTAACCTATCTATATATTTGCATATATATGTATATCCGTATATATTGACATATATCTCTCTATCACCCTTTCTATCTCTATATGTTATATATATATATATATATATATATATATATATATATATAAATATAGAGAGAACACACCTTTCATTAGGTACATGGCGGTGTATACTATTTCCCGAACTCTGCCCTTTTGTGTTTTAACCTGTCACAATACACACCTGCCATTGGTACATCTCAGGTAGCTTAGTGGTAGGTGATTGTGTACATGGTTGCGTGTTTTACTCCTGGCAGTAGTCGTTTTACCTCTCAGAGCAGGCACTATTAGTACAAGGGTGAATAATGCAGATTTCAGTGGTTCTGGCCAGCTTTGCCCATGATCTGCATGATATTCAGCAAAGCTTAGACATGTTTTGCACATATCCATGTAGTCATGTTTAAACGACGCTTACCGGCACATGCCGGCGCATAAACCTGCTAACATGTGCTTAAACATGCTCTAATGACCTGCATCCAACATCCATTATTCTGGACATCGGAATTACGTAACAGTGCATGCAGGTCGTGGAACCGGGAACATGCACAAGACAGTCAGTGGCTTTACCAATGGGGCATCTGGGATATGTACAAGTGTTATGGTGTTTAGTATGTGGACTGTACTATGGCTGTTCCTCCATACTGCAAACAAATGTGTAACTCAGTTAGTTTGCATATGGATGATACCTATTTATGGTATGTCCAAGTGATGCTTAATAGATGTGCTCCAGCTATGGGAATCCATGTCACAGAGAATGCTGGGGTGACAGATACTTGTCATGGGTACTCTCCATGCTTTGGAACTACATCCCTGATTACATTATATGGAGCCCCTCATTAACACACCAGAGAATCCTTGCAGAGTGGGTGGGGAACAGTGGTTACACCCTGGGATCCCGCAATTGGCACTGCTCCACAGAGGGACAGTTAGTTAATCAATGGAGTGGCGACAGCAGACACATTTTGGCTAGGCTGATGAATGGCCTCTGACAATCCTGCATGTACCTACCGATGTACCTAGAAACCTATACATGCAGTATCAACACATGCTGTTAGCTTAATTTACTGTTCAGGTGTTAACTTACCTTGTACCAATAGCTGTTGTGTGTGCAATAGCTGAGGGCTGCCTATGCAGGATGCACACAGTAAACCACCTATACATGACAATTTACAGGTTGTCGTGCATGTGTGCCATCCATTTTACTGTGTGTGTGCAGGTGGAGAAGTGTCAGTCCATAGGGGCCTACACTGTCAGTGTATGTGCTATACGTTCCCTCTTTGCCAAGACATGGGCATATTGGGCATGCGTCCATCTGCCTACTGGGGCTGGCACAGGGTGTTCATGGTCTGAATCCCACTGTGCCTGTGATGGCCTTGGCAATTGCAGTGGGCTGTGAGGGCCTTCACCATTATATCCCCGCTGCAGCTGTTTCCACAGGATCATATTATGTAGCATGTCACATACTACGAAGATGTGGGCACACGTGCCTGGAGAGTACTGCAAGGCTCCACCAGATATGTCCAAGCAATGGAACCGTGATTTCAGCATCCCAAACACATGCTCTATGATGATTCTGGTTTGTGCGTGTGCCTCATTATGGCGTTCTTGCATGGGTGTGTGTGCATTTCTGATGAGAGTCATCATCCACAGCTCCAGTGCATAGCCAGCAACCCCCACAAGGTGGCCATATGGGATATCCCTCCTGACAAATACATGGTACAGCTGTGAGGCATGCCAGATGTGGGAGTCATGGTAGCTTCCAGGGCTGCCAGCACACACATCCGTGATAATGCCCTGGGCATTGCACACGACCTGGCAGTTGATGGTGTGATACCACTTGCGGTTTGTGTAGTGCCTACCATGCTCACCGGGTGGTGACTTGATATGTATGTGCATGCAGTCTATTGCACCCAGTACCTCCGGGTAGTCTGCCACATGGTGGAAGAGGCGCATATTGCTGGCCAACTCCTCCTGAATTCGGGGGAAGTATATACGCTCATTAGCATGTGGTAACATGGCATCCAGGAACTGGTGGAGTACCCTGGATGCTAATGCCTGTGAGATCCCCATGATATCTCCAGTTGGTCTTTGAAAGGTACTTGTGGCTAGTATTCTCAAGCTTACATATACTTTCGTGTCCACTGGGATGGGTTCCCCTCTGTTGTTTCTGGCTCTGAGGAGTGACCAGCACAGCTCAACAATTTGCTGTATGATGTCCCTGGCCAATCTGTAACGCTGTACTATCTTCAGATCATCTAGCCCCTGGTAGGTTACCCTCGGTCTGTACACTCTTCTCCTCCTCCAGGGCCTGAGGTGGTTGTCAGTATTATCCTCCACACTACCTTCAGTCTCCAACACATGGTGATGAATCACAGCTATGGCAGCTCCCAACAAGTACATTGTAAAAGTTCCCCGTCTGTTTACACCGATGGTGCAGTGTTTGGGAATATCATGAGTGTGTGAGGTGCCTTCACACTTTATACCATTATGCTTTGGAAACTGATGATGTCTTAGGGTGTGTATGTACAATCAGAGCTGCAGGGTATCTTACTTATGTGTTTTACCGCAGGTACTGCTATTGTGGTGCCTTTGGTGTTGAATTACATTTAGCTGCCATGGATCACCTCTTGCCCTAGCCTTCACTTTTCATAACGATTCCCCTCCCATTGTCAGGCATGCATCCAGCAGCCTGCTTTCTTGTTTTGTACTTTCCCATCCCAGGATTGTGTTGCAAAATGTGTTCTATAGCCGATCTACTGCAGGTTTGCTTTGTTCTGCAGTGACAGTTCTCTTTTCTTTGCAATCTGGCACCTCCCCTATCCTGTTCTGCAGGTTGCTACTAGCAGCCTTGTTAGCTACTGTCAATGGCCCACTGTGAGTTAATACATGTTAATTACTCAGTTGTACTCCAATTACTCTACTGCGGCATTTTCTTATTGTCTTCCCATAACCTTCCTGTTTCAGCTGTGGTGCGCGCCACGTGCAGCTGTTTACCGGGTTTCGAGCATGTTGTCATCCACGTACACATGCGCTTTCAGTCACCATGTGTGCTCTAAGATAAGCAAAGCTATGGCTACATCCACACCCTTATCCTGTGGCTTTGCTTAGCAACAGGCAACCCAAATTAGCAATGCTCCAATGTGCTTACAGCTACGGTGGCACACCCCACTGCTGATGTCATATATACCTCCTGGCCACTCCTCGGTGTTGTACTGCTGCACCGTATGGTACATCCTTAGGCCAGTGGGATGTTTGCGATTCAGTATTACTTGCTTCATTTGCATGGCATTGACTACTAATTCATAGTTACCACGCCGAACACTGTCACAGACCCTTAGCAACCCTTGCACCTTGGTTGTGGTGTAGCATGCATACCACTGACTATTATGGAGAAATCATGATTTATGTTACATTGCAATTTTATGACATCTGTATATATTTTCCTTGTGTTCCCGTTTGCGCACACATGCCCTGCGGTTGTACTTTGCGTTAGTGTGGCCATGTCATTAAATGTTATTTTTTATGTGCTGTGCATGTTTTCTATGCCATTGGCTGTATATTTTGCCACTGGCATATGTTAACTTGGTAATATGTAAGTTTGGTCCGCTTTCATGGCTCCGATGTTCTGTTTGGAAAAATGTAAGCCGTTTTTTTTTGGTTTAAATTTCTGTATGCTTACGCTATGCCTGCACAACTTCATGAATCGCTATGTACCTTCATTTGCATGCTGCACTACTGTGCATGGGGTGATTAGCATACATGAGCCGAGAGCTGCACAGATCTGGAGTACGCCAGTAGTGCACGTGGAATTGGATCGTACCTGAATTGCTCAGCGGCCATATTTGGTGTTATACCACCTACGCTATGCCTGCGCCTGGTGCAAGCTTCATGAATCCTGGGGTATGTTTTTAAGGTTAAAGCTAATTGTGACACTAAAAACTTAGTTTATTTAGCACAGTGTGTGACTTGTTCAAAATTTTATATAGAAAAAACTAATAGGCGGCTTAAGGAACAAATTAGAGACCATTATTATTGTGCCAATAATGGCCATAGTTATAGTGCCTTAGCTAAACCATTGATTCAGGTTTATGGCAGTAGAAGTAATTTATGAAAGTTTTAGGTTGGGTGATATAACTAGTGTGAAAATCTTAAACGCAGACAAAAACTGATGAAAAAACACAACGAAAACAGCTTGCGAAGTCAAAGTTGATTCAAGGTTTACTTGTATAAAACAATAAAAACACTTTAAGCACAATGATAAAAGGCGCTTTTCGTTTGCACTGAAGCAAACTTCCTCAGAAGCCTTTGTAATTTGAAACACCACAAGTTTAAATTAATTGTTCTGCTGACATCACAGATTCAATTACCCTGATACATTATAAAATTTAAAGTTGTAGTTCGTAAAATACTTATAATCACTCCCCATCTCCTAAGTCCACTTTAAACTGTCAAATGCCAAGTATATTTTCCATATTATGCACACAATGGGTTCACAATTGTATGGAAAATTTTTGTAGATATATATATATATATATATATATATATATATATATATATATATATGTAATATATTTATTTATTTATACTAAACATAAAATGCATATGTATATTTATATAAATATATAGAAACATATATTTTTGTGTATGTATTTTTATATATGTGTGTATAATAAAGGTCTTTCGACTAGCTTTAATTCACTTTTATATGTGTATAGGCCTAGTGTTGCATTAAAATATAATAAAATAATATGTTAACTTAACAATTTCATTATATGCTATGTGCAAAATGTACTATCTGCACATGTTTTTATTTTTCAAAATACAAGTGACTGAACACATGTCATTTAACCCGGGCAGGCTGTAGCATATAACTAATGTCACAGAAGGGAAAGAATTAAGATGGATTCTTAAACTATCAGCACATAGATGTGCAGGTTTGAATGAATCAGTACCTCTTAAGCCAGTTCTGAAAGAAAGAAAGCTTCTTAAATAAGTATACTGCTATGTGTGTTTTTATGGCAATAGCCTTTTATGGTTTCTGTCTTAAAATAAAGCTGTGCCTTTAAATTTTTATGGCTATTGTTCTTGAATGTTTTTTATTGGTAGATATTTGATTGCATTTTAAATATTTGAGATGCTACTGATTTTTTTGTATGATCTGAAGAAGCGATTTTATCATGAAAGTGCTCACGTGTGTTCGAATAAAAATCTGTTTGGATTTTACACTGCTCTTTGCCATCTGCTTTTTATTGGTTTGCTGTTATGCTGTTTTCTACATTGTTTTGTTCATACTACTTGGTTTGTGGTTGAGCACAGCTTTACAGTCAGCAGGACTTGTTTTACCATTTTGTTAAAAATCATATTGACTCCAGGCAGATTCATAGAGATCCACATACTGATCTCATTTACTCGAACTCAGTCTAAATAAAACAGATTATGAATTGGTAGCCTTACATAGGACATGTTCTATTGAGAAAAGTGGCCACAAGAGACCCAAATGTACTCTTTCAATTATCCATATAGTGCAAAGTACTTTCAAGATGCATGATTTCAGCTATCAGTCAACAGACTGAACTAACTGTGCCTCAAAAGTTGGTTCCAGTCCTTAATTAATGACAATTTCCTGGAAAAAAATAGTAAAGCTGTTGACTACAGTGCGGAATATATGATCTTTCCCTCACAAACATTACCCACACATTTAACACATCTGTGGTTTCTTTATCCCTGGATAAATCTGATCACAAATTAGTTGTCTTTGTGCTTAAAATCCCAAACACCCCTACAGTGAACAATATGTAGTTAAGGGACATGATTTTTGGATGATTTTGTACAATATAAGGAACTTTTATGGCAATTGTGATGCAATGCCACTGTGTTCCCTAGATTAAATGAAATGGTGTCTGTCAGCAGTGTGCTTAAATTAAAAGCAGCTTTTGCAATTTAATTTTTTACTTAATGTTGTTCTAAATGATGATTTCTTGCAGAATTTTTTAATACTGAAAAGTTGTTTCATGTTTTTTACTCAATATGTAAAAACAATTTTGAAGTTGTAGTTTTTTAAACTTGTTATACAGCTTAATTAATTATTCAATTTATTTTGGTCACATGATGGTTGTTAATAATATAAATTGATTTTAACTGGTAGATCCGCTATTCTGATGAATTCCATTAATAAGTGCTTAATTTACTTTTGTAACAATAAATGTATTGGGCATCTCTGGACCTTGCTGCTTCCATTTTTATTAATTCTTAGTTAAAGGATATCATATAGGCAATGCTATTCATACATGCTATACGCCAAGCTATCCAAATTTACTTATAGTATCTCCAGTCCTGATACAGCCTTAGCTGGTACTTACACAAGGAAGTTCTATGTTTAGTTACACAACTGTATAGATCAAGCAGTCCCTACTAGAACCAAATGTAATGAGAATCTTTAAAATATGCCTCCATAGTGGATCACCTGCATTATTAAAAGTTTATAATACTTTTTTTATTGAATTTCATCATGAAAGAGCTTTAAAAGTCCTAAAATAAAGCAAAATCTCCTTTGATTAAAATAAAAATTAAAAATGATCAACAAAGAGCTAAAGACAGCCGTTTGGAAGAATAAAGCAAAACATGAAGTTAAACTGACATCTGTGGCTAAGGATAGCTGTAAAGTATTCTTTAATTATATCAGAATGCTATGGAATAACACCCAGCAGTGTTATAAATTAATTCCGAATAGTTGCACCCACTCTGCTGCTTCTTGTAGACAAATTGATTATCAATCTTACCCTTGAAACACTCACTGAGACTCCATAAATCTCACTTATCCCTCTGTCAAAAAATCAAGGAACATGTTTTAACTGTATCTTCAAAAACTACAAATATTACTGCCATGGATCTAGATAATTTACCCGACTGCCTAATAAATAGCACCTAACATGCCCTTATGGAACCCTTACTGAACTTGTTTAACTTAAGTTTAGCCGCAAGATATGACCCAAAATATGAAGAACTACCACAGTTCCCAGGAATTGTAGGCCCATCAGCAATGCTAAACTAAATTACAAAGGCATGGAAAGCACATATTTGAATTCATTAACTACATTAAACACTTCATTCAATTACACCTTAAACAGTTTAGTTTTGTCAAATAATATAGAGGGTAAAACTTTAAATGAAGCACTAAAAAACTCAGTGGATACTTTGGATGCTTTCTCTTTGAATGAAATAACTAATACCTCAAATGTCCAAGTTGAACAAACACCAAATAATGACAATCTGCCAAATGATCTAACATGCAGTACTGTTTCTACACAAATAACTAATTTAAACACATTGGAAGGATGACCAGGAAATACCTATGCTATGGTCGCAAATGGTAGATCCCAACCCTCAGAGTATATTTTGAAGAACACAGTACCTCTGCAATTAAACTTACCAGAAGCAATGGAAATGAGGACCAGGGACCCATCATGAGGCAGATTACTGTGAAGAGAAGGTGGGAGAACAACATGATGAAGCAACGGACCAAAAACCCAGAGCAAATTGAAGCATCAGCAAATTAAATTAAAAAATCAATCATTAATTTATCAAGTTTGGAACTAACAGAATGACAAATCTCTTTTACAAAAAGGATTACAGTTCATCCCTTCAAACAGTGATACAGTGGTTGATGCCCTGATGGACCTGAAAATGTCTGTAAGAAATCTTAGTTTGAAACTTGTTTTTAAAGATTCTTTGCCTTCTGCTTCTCAGGTATGTAATAAGTATAGCCTTTTTATACCTGTAAACTGTCCAATAGGTAACTTTAATGAAATATGTAAATGTGAAATATGCGAATGGTATGCACAGAGGGATCGAAAGAAATATTATAATCTAACAATCTATGAAAATGAAGCTTTAAAGAGACTGGAAAATAATAAAGAAATTATTATAAAGCAAGCAGATAAGGATGGAGCCATACTTATATTAGACAGGGCAGCATATGATACATATATGTTTGAGTTTTTGAGTGATGTGAGCACTTTTGCATTGGTTAGTATTGTCGCCTTACAGCAAGAGGCTCTCCAGTTTTATTCTCGGCTGAAGTCCCTTCTGTGTGGAGTCTGCATGTCCTCCCCGTGAGTGACGGAATGTTAAAAAGACATGCAGGTAGGTTGCATGAATGCGTGTGCACCTTGTCTGCAGGTTGGGCACTGGGCTGACATCTCAACATTGTAAAAATCCACTGCCAATCATAAGCGGACCGGAGATCCACTGCGGTGACCCCTAACCAGGAAAAGCCAAAAGACTTTACTTTATCAGCTATGGAATTATGAGTATTTATGAACTACAGTTAATAAAATCATATTACTATTGATTTATGTAATTATTTCAATGTTCCTTGCCCAGTAACACTGATCCTGTATGGACTATCAAAAATGCATAACAGTGTAGACCACCCACCAATGAGACCAATAGTATCAGGTGGTGGGTGGTTTACTGAACCCATCTCCCTATACTTACAGTCTATTCTAGATAGATTCCTGCCCAAGGTGAAAAGTTATATAAAAGATAACAAGGATTTTTTATCCCAATTATATGACTGACATGAGACTCACAAAGAGTGTGAATTTATTTTTGCTACGTTGGATATAAAATCATTGTTCACAATGATTCCTATATATTTTGGCATAGAAGCTATACATAACTTTCTTTGTAAACATACAGATATGTCTGGTAGAAAAACTGAAACAGTTTGTGAGTTACTTAAAATTGTGCTGAATAAAAATATGCTTATGTTTGATGATTGTATTTATCATCGGAAGACAGGTGTGGCTATGGGTACATCTATAGCCAACACATATGCCAATATTGCTGTAGCACAATGGGAAGAGAATTTTGTTTACAATTGTGTACAAACATTTAGACACAAAATACTTTTCTTTAACCATTTTGTTGAAGACATCTTTTTGCTATGGGAAGGAGAATGCTCTGACTTAACTTTATTTACTGATTATTTAAACCAAACAACTATTGTTTTACAATTTACATTAGAGTACTCTCATGACAATATAAATTATTTAGATATCAGATTGGAAAACATAGGGAACAATATTACAACTGCAATTTACAGGAAAGGAGTCCAAGCAAATAGATACATGTACAGAAAAAGTAAGCATGCACCACACACTTTTAAAGGTATAGTTAAGAGTCATACAGATGAGATGCAATGTCTCAGTCAAATAGATGAGATGACAGAAGAATTTAAAGAGTGGGGATATGATGATACCTTATTGCAAAAAGTAAAGAGAGAGGTTATGAATAATAGATGGGATAGTGCCAGGCCATATTTTACAGCTAATATTACAGAGAAAGATGTGCCTGTACAGCCTGAAAGACAGGATTATGTACAATATGTTACTAGATATAACAGGAGATCAGATGGGATTAAATATTTAATATCAAGAAACCAGGGTATTTTAGGAACAATGCCTGAGAATAGAAGAATAATAGGAGACAAGCCACATTTTGCATATAGGATTGCCTTAGTCTGAAACGTCATCTATGTTATAAAGACACGATGAGCCATACTCCTGAGCAAACACTGAAAAGGGTACACTTTTCTGTTATACTTGCACATGCTGCAAGGATATCCAGAAAAATAATGAGTTCATACACCCCATAACAAAGAAGAAGTATATATTTAATTGCTATGCTACATGTAACACATCCAGTATTGCTTATTTGGCAAAGTGTACAAAATGTCCTGCCTTCCATGTATGGAAATGCACAAGAAGACTTAAATAGAACACAAATCAGAAATATGAAGAAAGGTGAGTACTAATGCATTTGCTAAGCATATAGAAGAAGGCATTGAACACAGGTTTTATTTTAGGGTGAAATAAACTCAACATAAAAACAGAAGAGGTGGTGACAGAGATCTGTGAATATGAATGGATTATACGGCTAAGAGCAGATTATGCTCCAAATTTGAATACAGCTGTTAGTATCTGTAGATCAGACCATGTGTATGTACCTTTAAGAACCATTTCCAGCTGTAGCACATGCATATAAATAGTGAGCATGTGCAGGCAGCAATGCCATTTTGAGAGAACAGCCAGAGGGTTAACATGTATGAGTAAGGTAGTCAGTTTGTTTATAAGTTTATTTAAGTTTAAGTTAAAAAAGCCTCAGTTCTGATATGTTTGTGTGTAATAAAACTGCTTGAACTGAAACCACGAACGTCCATCCATTTTATCCTGACCAGACGATTGACATGGTGTCAGCACCAGGATTAAGACGACTTCTTCAAACCATGAGGTGTAGAGTTGAAGATGAAGGCAGAATGAGCTGGGTGAGTGAAACAGAGCTCAGACAAATGAAAAAGGGCCAGGAATGAACTTAAGGTAAAGAAAACTGCACAAATGATTTATTTCACAAAGAAAATGAAACAGTGCATTTATAAGGCACAAAATGCATTATTAATCAAACGAGTAGCACAAAACCTACTATTAATCAAACAAAGTGCACAAAATGCATTATTAATTAAACACAATGTTTGAAACCATGATATTTGATAAAACTATCAGAAATATTCACATGGGGCTCAGAACTACCTTGGATTTAAAGAGCATGTTTAGAGTAAAATGGGCAAAAGAAAAGTATAATGAGCATAAGAGATTAAAAGGACATAACCAGTACAATAAAAGGGCAATTGAGCTTAAAGAGCAAGACGGGTGCATGTTTTTTAGCAAAAAAAATTGTTTGGGCACAAACTACTATTTCACATTGACTGAAGAAGCTATTGAAAGAGAGCATTCATTTGTGTATGCACCAGAAGTATATACAGGAGGGGGGATGCCATATTGTCATACCGGCTGAATCAAGAGAGGACCCCAAGGGCTTAAAATGCAACTTTAGAAAAATGTGCAACCTCAGACAAATGTTACATTAGAGAAGCACTTATTTTAAAAGAGTCCAAAAGCCAGGTGAAACATTTGCAGCTTATATCACTGACTTGAGATATAAAGCCAAAACATGCAGATTTGGTGATTTGAAAGATGAGTTAATAAAGGACAGACTTGTGTGTGGTGTTAATAGTGCTGCAATGAGAAAGATTTTGCTTCATGACAATGATTTAATGTTAAGCAAAGCCAAAGAGATTTGTCAAATCCATGAGCTCACAGAAAGGCACACAAGTATGCTTGCAAGCGATAAGAGCATGGTTTCAACAGCCTCTAGAGCAAAAATAGACAGCATGCAAAATGTGGCAAGCAGAAGCAGGCCTAAGCACATGGCAGCTGCAACCCCTGTGGGTGTGGCAGGGAGGACCCATAGCTTTCTAGCAAGTTTCAAGACTAGCTCAGTAAAAAGGACATGCTCAGTGCAGTATAAGGGTGAATCAGCAAACCCCAAGTCAAGTCTTATTGTTAACTGTCATAATTGTGGTGCCAATCATGAGTCTAAAAGAGAGTAGTGCTTAGCATTTGGTCAGCAATGCCACAAGTGTAAAAAATGGAATCATTTTCAAAAGTTTTGTAAATCAAGCAAGCCTCATTCAGTTATTAAGAAAGGTCACTCAAAAAAGCAAGTCGATCATATAGAGTGCTATGGCCCTACTTTCTATGTAGATGGTGCATCAGTGGTTGGTGAAAAGATCAATGCAGTAGATTTGTTGGCCAAGATTAAAGTATTTTGTACTGTCCTGATCAATGGTAAATCCATGGAGCTCAAAGTAGACACTGGTTCAAAGTGTAATGTAATGTCAGCAGAAGTGAGAGCTGGTGAGCAACTTAATTTGGTAAATTGTGGGAAGCTTGTTACTTATGGAGGTGAAGAGATTTAAACTGAAGGGTCAATAGTGCTTTCATGTTATTCAGCTGGGAAGAGTTACAGCTTGCAATTTTATGTAGTCCGAAGACCTGTGCAGTCATTATTAGGTCTCAGAGACAGTTTGAGAATGAAACTGCTGTCTTTTACCAAAGAAGTACATCATGTAAGCACATGTTCCAGTTCCATCTTCAGTGACACTATTTTCTCAAAGTATGCTGATGTGTTGGACAACAAATTAGGTAAACTTCAAGTTGTGTACTCCATGAAAGTAGACCCTGGGGTTACTCCAGTGGTCAGACCAGCAAGGAGAGTTCCAATAGCTATGCAGGACAAAGTCAAGGTCCAGTTAGACAAAATGGTGCAGCAAGGTGTGATTTTCCCAGTAACAGAACCAACTGAGTGGGTGTCTTCCAGGGTAGCTGCTCATAAGAAAGGTTCAGATGAAATCAGAATATGCATTGACCCGAGAGACTTAAACAAGGCATTAAGAAAACCTCATCATCCTATGTGTACAATTGAGGACACTGCAGCCCTCATGTCAAATGGCACTTTTTTTTGTCTTAGATGCAAAGAGTTTATTTTGTCAAGTAATGCTTGATCACACATCTTCACTATTGACTACATTCTGTACCCCATTTGGTAGATACAGATTCCTCAGGATGCCTTTTGGAATAAATTCTGCCAGTGAAGTCTTTCAGCATGCAATGGAGCAATTTTTTTCAGGCTATCCATATGCAATAATAGTTGATGATTTACTGGTGAAGCAGAGCATGACAGAAACCTCTGGAAAGATCTGGAGAGAATGCAAGAAGTGAATTTAAAGCTCAATTCACTGAAGTGCAAATTTGGACTACCAGAAGTTATTTATTTAGGTCATTTATTTATCAGTACAGGCTTATGGCCAGATCCTCCTTAGCAAGCAGCCATTCTTGAAATGCCAGCTCCAGACAATGTGCAAGCTCTACAGCATTTTCTTGGTATGGTAAACTATTTGGGCAAGTTTATCCATGCCTTTTGTGAGTTATCAGCACCTTTAAGAGAGCTGACATGCAAAAAGGTTGCATGGTTAAAGTTAGAACAACACCAGAGAGCATTTGATAACCTCAAACAGAAAATTGCTAACCCATCTATATTAAGATACTATGATGTCCACAAACCAGTAATTCTTTCTTGTGGTGCTTCAAAGTTTGGTCTTGGTGCAGTTATTCTTCAAGAGGGCAGACCTGTTACCTATGCATCTAGAACTCTTACCCAAACTGAGATTCAGTATGTTCAAATTGAGAAGGAACTTTTGGCAATTGTGTTCGCATGTTCAAAGTTCCATGATTATATTTATGGTCAAGCTATCCAGATAAAAACTGACCATCAACCTCTAGTCACTATTTTAAAGAAGCTTATGTATTCAGCTCCAGCAAGACTACAAAAAAATGATGCTCAAATTATAAAAGTACGACTTCAAAATGGTCTATAGAAAAGATAAACTTCTTGATCTGGCTGATACCTTATCCAGATCACCAAGAAATAGGTTCATAGGTTCATAGGTTCATAGGTTGGTACTAGGCTATCAGCCCTAGGGCCTATACAAGCCTAGCCATAACAATTCCCTGGCTATTTCTTCAAACATTATTTACTTTCCTGGACCCCTGTCTAGCAGGGCGACTGACGTGATCCCTGGGGTGAATTTCCTTTCTCCCATCCAATTGTCAAGGTTCCTCTTGAAGAGGTCCAAAGAGGCACTCTGCTTGACATGTATGGGCAATCTATTCCAGAGTCTGGGGAGTCTCTGGGTCAGGAACCTATCCCTCCAGCATGTTTTGTTTATTGTGATGACAAGGTTTAGATCCCTGGAGCGTGTAGCTCTGAGGGATTGGGATTTCTTTAAGTGTAGCATGTCCAACAGTTCTGGGTTTGATATGGCCTTGTAAGTTAAGCAGAGAAATACCACAGAACAGCTTGATGCAGTGAATTTTCACTTTGATGCCATGAAAATGCATAGTTTTTCTACCACGAGACTTGATGAGCTGAAAGATCACACAAAGACTGATCTTATTTTGCAAAAGTTCAACCACTTCATCAATGTAGGATGGCCATCAAAGCAATCCTGTGTACTGCCAGAAGTACAACCTTACTTTCCATATAGAGATGAGATGCTGATGGAAGATTGTATCATATTCAAAGGTCCAAAAGTTGTTGTTCCTACTTCCTTACAGCATGAATACATTCAGATTTTGCATTGTGGCCACCCAGGTTCCGATTCTAGTAAAAGAAGGGCAAGAGGACTAGTATTTTGGCCTTCTCTAGTGAAATACATTGATAAAGTGTGTTCTTCTTGTTCAGTATGCAATAGTACTAAGCCACATTTACAAAAAGAGTCACTTCAGCTAAGCCAAATTCCTGAACTATCTTGGTCAACAGTAGCAACTGACATATTTGAGTGGAACAGTCAACATTACTTAATGTTGGAAGACTCTTATTCGAACAGGTTTGAGATCGATTTGCTATCTAACCTAACATCCAGTGCTGTTATTACTAAGATAAAACATAATTTCTCAGTCCATGATAGTCCACACAAAGTTATTTCTGGCAACGGTTCTCAGTTTTCCTGTCAATTGTTTCAGAGATTTGCAAAAGAGTGGCACTTTATCCACGTTACTAGTAGTCCTGAATATCCACAGTCAAACGGCCTTGCTGAATGTGCAGTACAGAGTGCAAAGCAATTACTAGAGAGGTCAAAGTGGGACGATACCAATATCTTCTTGAATTTACTCAGCCTCAGAAATATAACCATGACAACCTACTGGGCTCGTCTTCTCAGAGGCTTCTATCTGAGCAAACCAGAACAACCTTGCTTATCAGTTCTAGTTTGTTGGTGCCTAATGCTAAAAACAACAGAGCAATCAAAGAACAGCGTTTCAAGAAGTGATCTTCTCAGAAGTCCAGCTATGATAAAACAAGCAGATTTCTTTGTCCATTAAAAGAATTTGAGACAGTGAGGATGCAAATGGCAAAAGGCTTTGATTGAATTGGTCAAGTGAGAGGTATATGTACCAAGCTGAGATCCTACTTAGTGGAATCTGAGGGTACAGAGTACAGGACAAACCACAGACATCTTCTTCCAGTATCAGAAATGATATTGCAGCATCATACCTGTGATACAGACTCTAGATCTCAGAGCACACCAAAGAACATGTTGCAATATCCATTCCCATTCCTGATGATGTCCCAGTTGTCTGCAAAGTTGAACATTCCTTAAAGACGGTCCCCATTACTAGATCCTATTTTGACTTTTATGTTACATGATCTGGTCATATTTCCAGACCTAATGTAAAATACATAGCAACCTGGACATGATTGTTTTATATCCGTCTAATTTTGTATGACTGCATGCCAAAAATGCAGGTAAGAATGAAGAAGTGACTGTGTGTGAGAGAGATCGGGAGAGTGAGAGCAATGTGTGAGTGAATGCAGGTATGAATGAGGACGTGATTGTGTGTGTGAGAGATCAGGAGAGTAAGAGCGATGTGTGAGTGAATGCAGGTATGAATGAGGAAGTGACTGCATGTATGAGAGATCGGAAGAGTGAGAGCGATGTGTGAGTGAATGTATGCATGAATGAGGAAGTGACTGTGTGTGAAAGAGAGAGTGAAGAGTGTGAGCGAGGGACCGATCCCCTGGCAGCAGTTAAGAGATGGGTGGTTGCATAAGGGGAGGGGGTTAGTTATGGAATAGGTAAAGTAGGGTTAAGAGTGTGTGTGTGTGTGTGTGTGTGTGTGTGTGTGTGTGTGTGTGTGTGTGTGTGTGTGTGTGTGTGTGTGTGTCATACCTCTAAACCTCTTAGAGCAAGAAATCTGGACAAAGCCATAAATAAAAGTAGGACAAATGTCCCAAAATAGGGATAATTTTAATAAATATTGCTCTTACAAACTTAGAAAGCTGATAGAATAACATGTTTTGCATTAGCATGAATTTTTTGAAAGGTATGAATTCTGAAACTCAATTGTCTGTCATTATTTTCTAACTTCAGTCTTTAACGATTTGCCACTACTTTTCTAAACAACCACAATTTTATGAAAAATGGACCAAAAATATGAGGCAAAAATATGGACATTCTGTGAAAATCTGTACAGTTGAGAGGTATGCTGCATGTGTGTGAAAAAGTTCTCATAAACATTGCATTTAATAAGATGTTTTAAACCAACTTTGTTGATAGGAAGTAAGAAAGCATAGCTCATAGGAAGTAACGAAGCATACCTACAGTATACATTGTTATGTTTAAGATTTTTTTTGTTTGGAAGTGTTTCTAAAGTGTTTTATATGCAAAGAAAAGTAAAATAAATACTAGACTGAGGCAAGCATTTGACTAAGTGGCATTTAATAAGAACCATATGTACGTGTTTAGACTTGCATACAAATTTGAATTAAGGACAGACTAAAAATTGGATTTTGTCCTTAACCCTGAGACTGCCTTTATCTATAAAGATGAAAGTGGGTAACAATCTGTTTTAACAAAGTGATTTTTGAATTATATTTTCCTTCAGATAAGCCTTTACTTTCCAAGGTGGCTTTTGTACAATAGTGGAATGGCAAGGTGTACAGTTTTGGGTTATCAGTTTAAGAATAATCTAGACCAGTGTATGGGGAATGGGAAATTTACCGTGGCCGGGCACCCATGTCCCTTATGGACAGAGGTAGCTTATAAATTCCCGGTCCTCAATGTCCTATTTTGGTCTTTAAAGTGGTAAGTCACATATGTATTGGGAAAAGTTGACTAGATTTACAACCCCCCCCCCCAGTCATTAGCTTAGTAACAGTCTATGAATCTATGAATCTGTGTTAATATATTGATAACTATTTTGTTACTTTGTCGTAAGGTCATGGTCATGCATGCCAAACATACTTTCCTACTCAACAAAGGAAAGTATTAAATATAGTAATTTATTATTCAAAAAGACAGCATTCCTGAGGTTTTATTAATACTGAGCATGTAAAGGATATAGTTACAAAAGTAAGAACAGGTTTTATGCAAAGGGATCCCTCATCTATGTAGTCAATGTACAGAAGGTAGTATCTCACCCAGATTAATTACTTATCTTCATAACTACATTGTTTTCATCAAAAAGTACATTTTTATCATTATATTTGCCAGTATTTTTTGTGTCATCTTTTCATTTTTAATTCTTACACTGAAAATAATGGATATAAGTATTTACTGTAAATTTTTGATAAAAGCAACATATTGCAGGTTGTAAGAAGTTATGTGCATCCTGATATTTTTCAAGTACAACATAGACACTTTTTTCAAATTAAAAATACCAGTACAGTTAAGGAACGAAAGCAATTAAAATAAAGTTTATATATAAATATGTCAGAAGTCCTTACAGCCAAAGTAAAATAATTGCTGACTAAAAATGTACTTTTTTACCTTCAGTATTTCAAAGGGTAACATCATTTTATAGAATATATTGTCTTTTAACTGTATGTATAAACTTCCTGAGTCAGCTAGGAAATGTATAACATCTTAGAAAGTTATATATTTCCCTTTTAGGGTATAGCACAGATGAAGGATTTTATTGATCCTGACTAAGCCAGATACATATAGGTGATTGTGAAATGTGTGCAGTTATATCTTTTAATGCACTCAAAGGAATTAAAACAGCTGCCCTGGATTGTTAGCAGCCAATAAGTATCTTACATCCACTTGGATTCATAGACCACTGCTTCTCTTTACTTCATGCATAATGATCTTTATTGCACATCTCTGCTGAAGAGACCTTTCGCAAGACTCAAATGAGCATATATTTGGCAGTGACATAAGACAGTGGTATTAAACACTGACCTTTTCAACAGCAGCAAAACAGTAGCAAAGAAACTATAAACAACATGATATGGCAAGAGGCAGTATAAACAAGGATATTCAGAGCAAGTCAAGCCAGTAAGCTGAGGCCTTAGAATGATATACATTACCTTCATGATGGTGATACAGAGTGGATGTAGTTTTGTGACATTAAATATCTTACAGTAATGTGGTCGATCATATCCCTCAAGTGGCACTTTGAGCTGTTACTATTAAATGAAGCATCAGAACACCAGTATGAATTCTGGAGCATGATGCCATGAATAGCATAGTTTGCAGATTTCTATACTTCTATTCATTTATTCCTCTGCTCTTTATTACTGTTAAGTGGCAATTGTGGGAGAAGAAAAACAAACTGCAGTCTTTAGCTGTTTTTCTGTGGTTTTCTATGTCTTAAAACCCACATTCTCAAAAATATCTTTGTGTTAAAATGCACAGCTTAGTAAATAAAGCTATGTGCAAACCATAACAAACTGCACAGTAAAGAATTTTATATATTTGTCCCAGAAGGAGATAAGTTAAAGACCAATGAACAGTGTCCTTAAAGTGCCAAGTCGCATATATAAATGCCTCCACTAATATATTTGAGTGGTCCATTATATGTAGAGCAAAGATTACTCTAAAATATTTAGAAACTGAAACATAGCCACAAAATAGTAAAAGTAGCATAGCTTAGCAACAGACTAAGCAAAACTTTCCAGTGCTTACCAACAATAGCAATAGAAAAATCAGTTATTAGTATACGAGGCAAACTCCCATAAGTACATTATCATAGTTATAGCTTTTAAAGACATTCCCCCTGATTTACTAATCTTCCATGCAGGACTAGTCTAATCCTACACTGACGCGGCTGCTTAGGAGCAGGACGGCAGTGGGCCATGCATAGTAATGAAAGTACGCTGCCTGAGTCCCCAGGCTTACACGGAGCGTGTACGAGTGTAGGGGGCATTTCTGAGAGCAGAGCTCTCAGAATAAACATGCCCCTGCAATGCTGAACAGCAGAAAGTGGAAATAAATGAGCGAGACTGCTCATAGGTATACGCATATCCCCACCAACACTCCCCCATGTGTACAACAGCAACAGGACATAAAAATCAAAAGAAGAAACCCCTGTATTGGTGTCTAAAGCTCTGAGTACAGTTAACTGTAGGTGTGCGGGTGTGCCCATTGCTCAGCCACGGTGAAAGCAGCCTAAAAGGCTGAAGAGGATAACAAGGATGATATATGCAAATGAAGCATCACAGCAATAGTGCAGTGGGCAGAGTGTTCACCTAACGAGCAGGCATTTCCAGTTCGAGTCCCAGTGCAGCACAATCTATTTTACACGGCAAAGCATGGTATAAGCAATATTTGTATTGCAAAACCCACTAAATAACATACATTTTTATGAACTGGAGTACTGCAGAAAATGCACATGTGAAGAGTCAGTATCATAATGAATAAGGCAGCAGTAAGCAGGTATAAGTACAGATAAGCAGTAGTAAGCTTATGTAAACACTAGTAAATGTGTGCAAGTGCGTTTGCGTTGCGGTAAGCACTGCCGACACAGATTAAGCAAAGGAGAAGCTAAATGGGTGTAAGAAGCTGTGGCCGGAAATTAGCAGTGCTCACCTCTGCGCGAACCCACTTACAACCGCTTTAAAGTGTCTTAATCACACTGTACCCAACAGCAGGTGTTCTGCCCAGCAACAAAATAAACAGCGTCTGTAAGGCTGGAACCCAGGACCATGCACACCATACACAAAATGATTTACCACTAAGCAATGCCAGATATGCATAAATCGTATGTTGACAGAAACATAACTCCAGGCCAGTCATGCAACAGTACAGAGAATGTATACCTACATCTAGATGGACATGTGTGTGCAGATATATTACTACCTAAATGGATACAACATATCTATAGATGTAGTCACATATATATATATATATATATACATAGAAATATAGAAATATCCAGTAATATATACATATATATATATATATATATATATATATATATATATATATATATATATATATATATATATATACAAATATATGAACATATAAACATGCAAATGCCGACATCTACACATATATATGTCAACACCTATATGCCCACAAATACACAGCAAGTTACAGATATGTACGCAGATATATATGTCTCCATTGGCATTTACGGACATAGTTAGAAATATGTAAGCAAATATATATACCCACAGAGGTATATACGGCCAGACATCTGTAGATAACAATGGTAGATCAACAGAAACATATATGTCCACATGCATCGTTAATTGGCCTGAGAGGCCCCAAACAATATAAGTCTCGTACAAATTGTAATACCCCCCCAGCAAAACACGTCCGCCCTGCAATACACTACCAAGCTCATTGTATTGTATGTGTTTCATTTAAATAGGGATTTAAAGTAGCCCTCTGCTATGTTTTACATGTTGACATCACATTCCCCTCTTCCTCACCCACTAGGCGGGCTGACCAGTACAGGCCCATCCAACCCAGGCCATCCTCGACCCATACAGTCATTACCCACAGTTCCGCTCCCTCCCACCAGCTGCACAAACACAGCCATCATCTCTTCCCTGGTTATTGTCCCGTAGCTACCACACCACCAAACATTGCCCTCCATCCACTCCCCCCACTCCAGAACCAATCCCGTATGGTGTCCCGACCCAAGTATCCCAGGTCTGGCACACGCTTTAGTCCATGCACATAGCCATGGGTACCTTTGTAACTCTGGGTGTAGGCGAAAGTTGAATACCCAATGTTTGGGTTGTCCCGCATGGGATGAATGTTACTCTGGTACTAACAATAGATTTCATCTGTGACTTAGATTACACTAACAGATTTAGTTGTAGGTATTGCAAAGCATACATGGCACACAAGGTTGGCCGTTATGCACACGAAACACAGTATCCAGCAATACCAGTCTACATTACAGGATATGTAGCTAAATATGTAGAGGTATGTATGTGTGTGCATATATACCCATAACTAAATAGATATATACCTCACCCTCTCTGTAGTACAAATGCATACATACATAGACAGACATATATATAAATACCCACATATAGCTATATGCATTTGCATACACTCATACATCCACATGTAGTCAGATATATATATATATATATATATATATATATATATATATATATATAGCAATATATATATATATATATATAATATATATATATATATATATATATATATATATATATATATATATATATATATATATATATATATATATATAGATAGATATATGTGTGTGCATGTGTATATATACACAGATATATAGCTATGATATGATACAGTACGTAGGAATGACATATGTTCACAGGCCATGCCAATGGGAGTGAGGGACCTAATCAACAAACGTGTAACATATAGAATCCCCCCCCCAGCCAGACAGGGGTAACATACAAACAAACACACAAACAATGTAAACAATCCACTGCTCCCCAAACCACAGGCAGGACACAACCAGTGGGGGAAACACTGTGGCCCCGCCAAGTCTAATCTTGCAACAGAGACAGGAGCGTCCCTTGTGGGACACCCCAAAAATTGATGATGATTGGAGTCAGTCCCTGTAATGATTTATCAAGGCAGGCTGTGTATGTACATGGACTACAGGGCTGGGCAAGCCTGATGACCCATGGATCGAGATAACATATGAGATGGGTCCTGAGAGGTGGAGAGTGGGCAGTGTGTAGTGGTGTGGTTAGACCCAACCTGCACCTACAGTAAGGATGAGTGCTGTAGAGGAGGGGGTGGGTGGGGGAACTATGGTTATGCAATTATTGGCCGAGGCATGCAGGTGTTGGCTGGAGTGGTTCTATACAGATCGCCCTGTGGATGTAAGCAATAGTGCGAATTGGGCAGAGCTGCCGCCTAACAAGCTGCCATTCCCGGTACGAGTCCCACTGCAGCACAGTCTATTTTACATGGCAAAGTATGGTATAACCATATGTGTTGTTGCAAAACCCACTACATAACACCAAAGAACACATGGTCACAACACCCCACTGTAGGCATGTAAGCCAATCTAATAGGCATCAAACCAGGGGTGTGAGTGTCCAACACAAACTCCAAATGCAGTGTATATGCACAGCTGTTGCTGTAGAAGACATGGCCAGCTGTGGAACTTCCTTTCAGCCTTCCTGCACATCCCTGGATAATTCCCCTACTATCTCTCCCCTTTGTGCCCCATGAACACCACTTACCTATCAACCCCTGTTCCATTTCTATTAATGTTTAAAGTTACATGTAGGTAACACCCTCTTCCCCAACTATTTTGGCATAATCTGGAACCCCCTACCCACATGTATTACCGCAGCTGTCCCACAGGACACATGTAAATAACACATGAAGGAACACCACAAGCACACTTGGATCAGCACAGGCTCACCACCTTGTGAAATCCCCCCTAACTTACACTCTAGACCCCTACATCAACTAGTGAGACTGACACCTCTTGTCCTGCCTCACATACAAATCCCAACATCCAACAAACCTTCCCTATTGCTCCCCTTCCAATTATTCCAACAGGCTACTATACAGTTACAATGTCACCTCCTCTACCTACCTACCTACTCCTTCACTATTCTCCTCTACTGTACCACACAGGGATGGAATAACTAAACCTATCCCAAATACCTGCGTGTAACCTATCCAGAACTACACAGGTAAGGAATAACTAAACCTAACCTGAATACCTGCGTGTAACCTATCCAGAACTACACAGGTATGGAATAACTAAACCTAACCCGAATACCTGCGTGTAACCTATCCAGAACTGTTAAACTGGAATCCAACTTCATTTTAAACTGACCTTTGTCAACAGTCATACCTGACATGTAAACCTGACCTAAGCATGTCTAATACTGACATGTTAATGTAAACTAAGCATGAAGAATGTGGTACATAGCTATGTTACGTCTATTACTCTCTATGAATGTGAACACCTCAGTTTTAATTGGAATTAGTAGCTGGGGTCACTGTTGAGCTCTACTCCCTGAGCCACTACTGAAAATGGACAAACATCCAGTCGGATTGTCCTGGTCGAAAAATGTAAACTAAATACATGAAGTAGCATGGGGGTATGTGGGAGCAAGCGGGCGTAAGCCTGTTTCAGTGGTGATAAGGAATTACCACACTGGTTAAGCAATGTAGAAGCTAACTCAGTGTAAAATGCTGCAACCGAAGGTCAGCAATGCTGAGCTTCGCGCAAACCAGGGCATACCCACCTACAATGTCTCTACAGTGCCTTAGTCACTCTGTAGCCAACAGCTGTCATCGTGGCCATTAACAAAATAATCTGTACTGCCAGGTTGCAACTCCCTGACCCTGCACACTATAGTCTACGTGAGTTCCACTAAGCCATGGCAGATACACATTCAGCTGCTGTGATCACAAACATATCATCCAGCACAGTCATCCAGCAGTATAGAAAATGTATATAAATGTGTAGATTAATACCAGCAAACATGTGTACATTGCTCAATCACAGTATTACAAGCAGTCTATGTGCATCAAAGAACAGTGCCTGTCCAATCATACTGTGAAAAAAGTAATGTTGCATAATACCAAAGAGAATAATGAAAAACCGTGCACGCCATGGGGGTGTGGGGGCATGCTTCATGCACACCATGTCACACCTGGGGCATTAGCTTCGTGGATATGGGAGATGAGGCTGGCCAGTTGTGTGAGCAAACCGCTGCTTCTCAAAACCCTGGCAGGATGGTACCAGTGGGAGGAACAGTGTAGACCAGCTAAGTCTACTCTTGACACAACAACAGGTATGTTCCTGGCGGGACAAACCAAAAGTTATGGGTCACATCGATGTCTCCACCAGTATCAGAGAAGGATCAAGGAAAGGCTCATATGTACGTAGACTAAATGGATGAAGAGCCTGCAGATGCTTGGGTCAAGAGAGTATACTGGAGGAATACTGAGACGTGCAGAGACGGAAATGTGTGGAGGTGTGGTATGGCAGGGCAAGCAACTGGAGAATGAATGGATGCTGTGTACGTGGAGCTCGGGGCCTAGTGGAAGGGAACATGGGTATTTACATTATGGTAGAAATATGCAAATGAAGCAGAACAGCAATAGTGTAGTGGGCAGAGCATCCGCCTAACGAGCACGCATTCCCAGTTCAAGCCCCACTGCAGCACATTCTATTTTCCATGTGAAATCTGTATATGAACATTGTTTTGCTGTATAACCTACTAAATAACAAATATATTTGAACAGGAGTACTGCATTAAATGCACATGTGAAGTGTCAGTGTCATGATGAATAAAGCACTAGTATGCAGGTGTAAGCACAAATAAGCACTAGTAAGCATGTATAAGTGTGTTTGAGCAGGGTTAAGCATTGCCTACACAGATTAAGCAAAGTAGAAGCTAAATGAGTGTAAGAAAATGCATCCGGAGGTTAGCATTACTTAGCTCCACACAAACCCCCACACACCCGCGTACAACTGCGCAAATGTCCCTTAATCACTCTGTATCAAATGGCTGGTGTTCAGCCCAGCAACAAAATATACAGCCTCTGCAAGGCCCGAACCCAGGACCCTGCACATCATACACAAAGTGCTTTACCAGTAAGCCATGGCAGATGTATATAACCCTCTTATTATCACAAACATATCAGCCAGCACAATCAGTCAACAGCACAGGAAATATAGTAATATCATACCACACAACCTCTTAATGCAAGAATTCCGGACAAAGTGTGCCAACTTCTGGGTACAAATAGGGATATCTGTCAAATACTGCTCCAATACACTTAAAACATTGCTAGTTACACAGTTATATGAAGGAAATGAAAAGTCTGAAACACAAACGTATTGGCACGAGTGACTGACTTCATTCCTAAGATCATCCATGACAATTGCCAAGAGAATGAGGTACAGGCCCAACATATAAGCCGAACATGCATGGACATATGGGCAGATATATATTTGTAAATGTAGACAGATAGACAGCTATAGGAATATATATATATATATATATATATATATATATATATATATATATATATATATATATATGTGTGTGTGTGTGTGTGTGTGTGTGTGTGTGTGTGTGTGTGTGTGTGTGTGTGTATGCATGACTCAAAAATAATCATATAACAGCAATTGTACATAGATAGATAAATATGTTCAGTGAGGTTCTCCGGTTTGATTCTCGGCTGGGCTGCTTTCTGTGTGGAGTCTGCATGTCCTCCCTGTGTTTATATGGGTTTCCTCCGGGTGCTCCAGTTTCCTCCCACATTATAAAGACATGCATCTGGAGCCTTTCTCCCTGGGCCTCCGCTGAAAATTGGCTTAGTTCCAAGTCAGACTTTCCTGGTTAACAAATGTAAATATATATATATATATATATATATATACATACACATATTTATATATATCTATATCAATGTCCGTATCTATCTCTCTATATATGGGAGTTTCACATATATAATTATGTGTATATATATATATATATATATATATATATATATATATATATATATATATATATATTTATGTATATATATATACAGCTAGACATGTGTATAATACCACATGGCAACAAAATCCTGAACCACTCAGTACAACATAACAGACCATAAGCACAGTCAATGGGGGTGGGGGCACAAATGAGGGACACCTGATAATTAGTGCTATGTAACCCCCAGCCCTAATGGATATGCTGTGCATTCCAATATCCAGCACATGCAATACTTGACCTCAGGACCCTCCACAACACAGCTGCAATGCTCCATCAGTAATCCAATTCACCTGTACATGTCAGGGCAATATTTGTAACATATCATGCAGAAAAGTCATTTTACTGTAGGGAATGTACAATGTGGAAGGGGTACATATTACAACGGTACAGATATGCTCACACATCTATACATTGACAGTCATGTTCAGATATATATATATATATATATATATATATATATATATATAGATAGATATAATATATGAGATATATAGGTACATGCACATATACAAAGACAAAAGTTATTAGTAGCCATACATATGTAGAAGTAGTGTGGATGTACTGGGTGCAAAGTATATCCCTCAGCCACAAGCCCTGTAACTGGTACCTGTGACATGTGTAGTGTGGCAACAATTCCCACAAAAAGAATGCTTACATTACACATATACCCACTCACAATTCAAAGGACATGACACGACACACAGGTATATATACACAGACAACCTTTATTTGTGTACTATACAATAATGTATGCCATTACTTACAGCACATAGAATTTGAAATATTTAATCAGTGTTGAATGCAAGGCCCACACAAAACAGTAGATGCAGACAGTGTGGATATATAACATACTATGCTATCCAGGCTAAGCCCTTCAATTCATACAACAGTAGACAAAGGATTTACCTTCAAGATAAGTAACCATCAACAATAGCAGATGTAGTTCAGCAGCCTCCAATTACACCCTGTAGTCAAGCCCTAGGGGAAAGTTATTACTTGTGGTAATGTCAATGTATCTGTCGCATGTATGGACCCTGACCAACAAATGTTGTGGGAGTCCACGATATGACTGGGATAATAGCAGGAATACTAGAAGTAAATAATGATAGGCCATTACCTAACAACCCCGAACCGTATCACGGCAAGACAAAGCCTTCCATATATGTGGAGGACAGAGGCAGGAACACATGGCTGTACTAGCAATATTGCTGTTACACACCCTGAAATTGCTGGTGTTACAGGACCAGCAATATACAATGCACATAACAACACTACTTACTGTCTGTAGGTCTGGAACCTCTTACAAATGTGTAGATGGCCTGTGTCTGCAAGTCCTGCTGTAAGAGGTATTGAAACCTGCAGTCTGTAACACTGCTGCCACATACAGGAAGGATGTCCTCCATACTGGAAAGGTTAAGGGACAATGACCACATGAGTCATCAATTTATAGTACTGTGTTGCCATGGCAGTGGTTATCTAAATCTCTACACAGCAGGCTGCATGCAGTTAGCAACTGTTGCACACTGATTGGTGCAGAGACCATTACCTGATCATGTGCCTCTACAAAAGCCACGCTGCAATCCAGTCAAACCAGCTCAGTCGCTCTAGTGGAGAGAGAGAGAGAGAGAGACACACACACACACACACACACACACACACACACACACACACACACACACACACACACACACACACACACTGAAAAAAATTAAAAGCCAAAAACAGAACAGTGTCACATCCATCAGAAAAAAAAGGTATGTAAAGCATACATGTATGTAATTGAATGTAGTATGTGGTATAGATTAATAGGATATATGATGTTGAATGTTTGATATGTGTCATCTGTAGTTGTCCCTGTAATGATGTTCTGCTGAACAACTGCTCTGGACAATACTGTCTGTCCCTGTAGGCAGTGGGACATACCCACCAACTGTGCAGATCAGCAATGAATGACAAAAAAGTAAGCCATAATATCTGTGTGTGTTATGTTAGTGTGGGCAATAGCTGGTGGTGGAAGTGCTGCCATCATGATAGACACATGGGTGTCAGAGCACACCACTTGCAGGACAGTCATGTTAATGTGTAATGTAGCATGCACAAATGCCATAGGTGTACAATAGGCTTACCAGCAATCTTTCACCATATATACCACCCTAATGTTAATCTGTGTTCACATGTGTCACCTGTTTGTGTTGTAGCAAGGCAGAATAGCACAGCTGTGAATGAAAGATGGTTACAGAATGTGGACCAGATGTCTGTATGCACCCCACATATAGATAAATATCCGTGTGATACAGAATGAGACGTGTATGTTTACAGATACACAGACACTCATATAGATATAGGTATATCAACAATCTACAAGATATATCAACACTTATATGTACATACATACATACATACATATATATATATATATATATATATATATATATATATATATATATATATATATATATTTATATAGTGGCACTGACAATGGCATGCGGGTGAAATAGTCTGTAACAGGCCAGCAAAGATATTGTCCCCACAGGGAGCATGGCTACAAACACATAGCACAAAGCATGGCACAAAGACATAGCGCAAAGCTTGGTACAATACATCATATGTCCCAATGGTAGGTAAGTAGCCGACATACCAATCACATTCTGTGAATGGTTTGTTGTAGCTGATATGGTGGGGGGAGACAAATATGTGTATTAAGAACTATGGTAATCCTGTTGTATGAGAGGCTCAGACCTGTTTCCATTTTTATGTCTTCCAGGGAACATGGCGCACACACGTCTGCCATCATACAGCGCCACCAAAACTGAGGTGATAATAGACCATCTGGTACAGCACTATGAACAGCTGTTTGGCCAGACAGCCCACAATCAGCAGGAGAGAACCACCCTGTGGGATGAGCTAGTCCACAGGGTCAATGATGTTGGACTGCATAACCGCAGCTATGAACAGGTCCAGCATCATTGCACCGACCTGTTTTGCCATGTACGTCAGCGTGCAGCTGCCGTACGGGGCACCCCACCCATCCACCTCTCACCCGTATGGAGGAGCTTCTCAGCAGCCTTGTGCCACCTGCCTGCCTGCAGCAACAACACCTGGCAAGGCACATTATGGAGGTGGGTGCCACCGACGCAGCAGCTGAGGAGCGTGCAGGTAAGGCCCCAGGGCACATCAATACACCACTCTTGTGTATGCATCTGCATCTGTACAGGTACATCATGCAAATCTGAGATGTCATATACATAGTATGTTGCTGTGTAGTAGTAATAAACAGTTGTGCATAAGCTGTATTATTGTGGAATTCTACTGATTATGTAACATAATGCTGCATTCACCCTTAACGAATGCCACAGTTGTGGTCACTGACATCAACTTTCTCACACTCCTATGTAGGTCCCCCAGGATATCACCACAGCAGCAGCCTGTAGCCGGTGAGTATGTTTTGTGCTCATGCATGATAATACACTGGGCATGTAATAGCTAGGGGATATTCCATGCACACATCTAACACACCTACCCATACTGCATGCTGTACACATTCACGTTTTGTTGCTGTGAAATGCACTACATCACAGTAGAGACCATGCTGGGGTATCAGAAGGGTACCACAGACACATGCAAGATAACTAACATCCTGTCAATGTGCAATGTGTCCACAGGGATGAGAAGTATGGCAGGACACACAGACTAAAATAGGGACATGTGTGAAACAACACCCCCATAGAAAGGGTACAACAGACACATGCAACCTAACTAACATCCTGTCAATGTGCAATATGTCCACAGGGATGAGAAGTATGGCAGGACACATGGTGTACAGTAGGGACATGTGTGAAACAACACCCCATGGCTGTAGCTGCACACAGTCAGGTTAAGTAAATGTGGCAGATGTAACCCTGACCCCACAGCACTTGTGACAGCAGTGTGTGCACTCCAAGGGATGTGCACATGAGTAGACCTTTAAACCATGCAGAGGTTTGGGACATGTGAAGGGCACCCCCCACAGCCATGGTAAGGTCTGCTAGTTGTCAGTGTAATAGTCTTGTACTGGTCATACATGCACTACTGATGTTGTGATCTGTAAAGCAGACATCAGGCATTCACAAATGATATCTGTTCACATATCATCCCAGGTATGAGTTGCTATAACACATAGGGGCTGTGAGCATTGGAGCTGACATAACCGACACAGTACTACATATGCAGCAATGGTTTCTACACCTGTGAGGTATGGTGCACAGTACAAGGCAGGGTGCAAAACAGGTCCACAGTAACACTTTGCACATGGGTGCAGTGTTACCAAGGGGAAGGGCCATCACCTACCAACACAGCCCATGCATCACCCACATGTATACTGCCGCTAGCATGAAGTCACTATAGTTGCACTGCATGCTGTTGAGCACCATATGTAATGCATGCTGACAGAAAGGTAATGGGAGGACTGTGTGTACAAAAGTTGTGCAAACCCACATATAGGAGTGTGGGGTGTGTGTGTGTGTTGATTGTGTCTGTAAGTGCAATCTAGTGGAGTATGGTTGATGCATGTCAAATGTGTATGTACATATGTGTCTGTGTGTACATATGTGTCTGTTTGTGTGGGTGTCCATGTATGCACAGGCAATAGTGGGATTGATCACATGGCAGTACTTCTCCTTGGGATTGTGCTGTACATGTAAATGGAGTGACACATGAGACACCAGGACAACCTGTCTGATATGTGAACACAGGACAGCTGATAGCATAACAAGGTCTGCAGCATGGAACATGCATTGGGAGGGAGGTACATACCAGGTATACACATCATATTGCCAGCAGCAGATAGATAACCAGCTACCACATATGCAGCACTACAAATGCAATGGGGAATTACCAGAGCACATCAGTGAGTGTATCCAGGTATTACTGCTGTCCGCATGATGGGTTGCTTGTGCAGCAGATGTGGCATGGACTGAGCAAGACTGTAGTATGAGTCTCCAGTGTGTGACATATGTAGTGAATGTAGCAGCCACAACCATATAGCGGCCATGTACACCATGACTGGACATACACAGGGTAATACAGAATGATAGCAGTGAGGCCATGTACAACCTACTCCACCCAAGTCAGGGAGGTGATGGAGTAACAGGTCAGGTGTTGTGATTACACATGTAGGCATGGAGAAGAATGATATGTTAATGGGTAGCAGTAATGAGTGCATGTTAGCAAGTGACATGCAAGATTGGGAACATATGTAACTGAATGTGGGACTATCTGTAAACTCAGGTAAAGGGAGGTAGTAAGGTGGACTGTCAGTGTGAGCGTGTCTGAGTGTGTGTGAGTGTGTGTGAATGTGTGTGAGTGTGTGTACTGTTATGCAAAGCTGTACAGGTCTTAACATGTGTATTTGTTTCCCCCACAGGTGGCGAGGTGGGTCAGGGTCCCTCCTGCATGCAAACTGAGGTAGGTGTCCGTACAGACACCGATGATGATGATGGTACAATTCAGGCACAGGTGGGGTTGTCAGAAGCCAACACTGCACCAACATGTGTCATCACCCTCTTAGCCACCCCAAGCCCGCACACAGTTAAATTGCCCCTATAAACCTCATCACATGTGGCCATAGCAGAGGGACAGTTGGTGGTTGGTGGCAGTGACCAGGAACGTGTGGTATCCATGCCAACTGTGTCAGGTCACAGTCAGCATAGCCGGATGTCCAGCAGGCCACCAGATTGGCAGATGTACCATGGTGCATATGGGAGGGTCACAGGTCATCATGCCCCTGACAGAGGCACCACAACTGGTACCACAAGGAGCATGTTTCAGGCCATAATGGGGGTACAAGCACATATGGAAATGTACACCAGGCTGGGCCTGAGGCAGCAGAGGTCTGCTTTCTCAGCTGTAAGTGGCAACCTCCATGAACTTGCTGTTGCCTACTATGAACAGACCGAGGTCATGGATAGACGGTGGGGTGAGATGGTGGGCCTCCTTGACTGTGGTATGTCTGTGCTTGAACGTGTGGTGGGAGTGGTGCAACGGCTGCATGGATGTAGGCCAGAAACACCAGCAGCTGGTGGTCAATGTGGACATGCCAGGATGCCCAGCCACTCCTGTAGTGGCAGTACCAGCCCTAGCACACCACTGGGGGTGCTGTCCACACCACACCACAGAAGGCCTCGTGCATGTGGCCCTGGTCAGTCCCAGGTGGGACATGGTTCCAGCGGACATCTGTCATCATCACGGGAGAGTAGCACCTCAAGGTCTGTACCTACATGTGCCCATGGAACCCCTGGCAGGCATAGTCAGCATGTCTAGGGCCAGAGGCAGTGAACTGCACACCCTGCCAGGTATAGTCTGCAGCTGTCCAGCAACACCAGTATAGTGAAGACACATGGCAGAACTGTGTGCATGCATACCCACACACTATGCAACCACACCTAGGGCAACTCCATACCGATACACACCACATTACCATGCCCCACTCAAAGAACCAAACACCTCACCCACACACATGGTGACACATGTATGGACTACCCTCAGCCTCTGGCACACCAGCAACACACCCTGTGCATATGATGACACCTGTACCACATCCCTGTCATCCATAACATTGATGCAAGGACAGGCTAATATGGTTCTGATGCACATAGTGACTGTAATATAGTGCTTCAATGTACTACAGTGTAAGATGTTGGCAGGGGTAATGTGTAATGCATACATGTCAGGTAGTGTAGCCATCCAGCTATGATGCATGTAACGCACCCTGTGCATATGATGATATCTGTGCCACATCCCTGTCATCCATAACCTCGATGCAGGGCAAACTAATATGGTTCTGATGCACACAGTGACTGTAATAGAGTGCTGCAATGTACTGCAGTGTAAGATGTTGTTAGGGGTAATATGTAATGCATACATGTCAGGTAGTGTAGCCATGCAGCTATGATGCATTTCAGCTGTTGGTAACACTGATTGTTATCTCCATAATGTTATCCATTTGTGTTGTAGGCATACATGTGTCAGCAGGAGGATGGTCTTCAGTCATATTCCACAAGGGTATGTCACTGTGGTGAAACGATGGCCGTGACATATCTGGTGTACAGTTGCACACATGTCACAGGTATGTATAACAGTTATTGCCCATGCAAGATTGACAAGTGGCCTGCTGGTACATGTATAATCTGCACCCTTATGTCAACCCATCCACATACACACACATCCTTACTTGGCGACACTGTGTCTAGACCCCTACCTAGGTGTGTAGTGCTACTGAACTGTGTGGCTTTCATTGGATACATGACACCGTCTGTATGGTGAAGTGTGTACCAGGTCACATGTTACATGCAGAGCATCCACAGAAATGTACAATATGGTAATGGGGGATTCAATGTTTGTATATGGAGAATACATAGTGTGTCATACCATCATATACACATTGACTGACACATAACAGGCAGACACACATCTTAGAGACCTGGGTGTATTGTTGCTAACTAACTAGTCCATGTGTCCAATGTATTACAGGTAGGCTGCACACAGCACATGTGTAACTGGGCTGTATCCTATCAGTTACCTGTGTGGGTGATGGTGACAGTGGCCACCAGAGAATGGTACGTGGGCCATATACTGGGTGTACCATGGTGTAATGACAGTGTAGACAGCACCCACATCCCCCACTGGATATTTTACACACTGGAACCCATCTTGATACTCTGACATACCCACTATCACACATTGCCCACAACGCCAAAACAATCCATTGCATATCACGACAGTGGTACCACAGGGATATGCATGTAATGCACACACCACAGACATAGCAGGGTGTTGCACTGTGATGCCACACCTATGGGTGACAACAATATCTGTACTACTGTGTGGCAATATGTATTGTAATAGGAGTTTGTACCCTACAGATATGCAGACATGCACACATACTCACACATGGCAGACCTCAATGAGATTCCCCTGCCTACCAACCCATTTGTACAACACTGTTGTGGTGGTACTACAAGGCACATGTAGCTGTTAGGGAAAGGAGTGTAACAGGCTACATATCATGTCCAACACAGCAGTGGCCACATCTGACTACGGCAATGGGATTGTTGGTGGTTGTGAAAGCAGTCATGGACTTTCCAACTACAGGTGTATGCTATCCTCAGTAATGCGCATGTACATGTGTCAATACTGCGGTGCATTGCTGCAGGTGATCATAGCTGTGTACCTTGCTGCTTTCCATGGAGGGAGTGGATGTGTAGGGTGTGTGTGTACATTGGTATCATGCCACCTGCCATGTGCCAGCAGGCAATCTATTGACAGACTCCACATTAGTGACTGGCAGGGTGAGTGTGACATTCATCAGCCAATCCTCTGGGTGCCTTCTACACATGGCCACTGAGGTGATCCAGTTGACATGTATGCAACATGTCGTACAACACATGGTTAATGTCTGTGAAGGAGACCTGTACTCAAGCATGTTCAGTTGACTGTGGTAGTGTAGTGTAGGTACCAGTGGCATTTGGCTCATACAGGGTGATGTCTCCTATATGTGACAGGTAGTACACAGCTGGCCACACATGTCGGTGTCAATCAAGCATAGGTTGTCTGTACATATCCCAGCTGGAGACCTGCCATCTGCACATCTGTAGAGGGACTGACAGACACCAGTTTGGTGAGTAGCTATGCAGTAGGATGAATATGTCAACAGATGGATGTTTGACAACAATGAATATGCCATTACTACATGTTGTAAGCCCTCAGTAACATGTGCTGTACCGACGGTACTCCACAGTTACATTCCACATGTCTGAGTATCATCCAGTAGGGGATATATACGGTGACACAGCCCACACACCAGGTACATGACAGTAAGCCCTCAGAGTGCAGCTATGACTGCAGGTGTGCTTGTTGTCAGTAGTAATGTTAGCACTGCACCCTTCCCTGTGACAGCACTGTTGACAGTAGTAATGCCATGTTACACTGCATGTCTGTGTGACAGCATGTACCCTGAGTTGCTACCCCTGCATGTCACACATTCACACAGATAACAGTGCTATGCAGGCCTCATATACTTGTGTGTCCCAGACATTACACTCAATACCCTTTGCTACAGTAATGAGAGCATATAGACACATGTACTGTACATGGCATTACATACACATATTACAGATGTCATTTCCCAGGGTCTGACATAGCCTCTGTGTAGACAGTATGCCACAGAGTATAGCTGGAGGATGTCTAGACGGTCAACATAGGCCATCTGTTTGATGTCTGTGATTCTTCTAGTGAGGTATTTCTACTGCCTTTCCAGCTGTCACAGCTGTCTTGCAAGGTACATACCAAATGGGGCATTGTACTCTATACAAGGTGTAATGAGGGATGAGTACAGTGGGACAATTACCCCCTTTTCTCTGGATGTAAATCCCTCAGTGATGAAGTGTGCCACATAGGAGGATTTCCTTACTGTTGTGGCTATGTGGTTAATGAAGGTGAGACCACTGTCCACCTGTGTCCCAATGTCTGTCAGCACACTGTCGGGGTTTAGTGTACTGCCACCTATGTGGTACTTCATGGGTACATGGTATGTCCAAAGGGGAATAACTACGCATTAATTGCCATTAAGCTTCAGCCCATGGCTCTGGCACCAAGCATCTGTTTCTGTAAAGCCATGTTGTAGAATATCCACATCATTTGGGGATCCAGTGATGGCTCCCAGTTTGCAGTCATCTATGAATTTTGTTCTGTAGTGTTGGCCTGTACTTCAGGGAAGTAGATGCCAAACAAGAGCTGTGCCAGGACCGATGCTGATATACTCCAATTAGTCAATTGTTTGGAACATGGATCAGATATGGCTACGTTTACAGTCTGGGTTCTATCGGTAAGTCAGTTGGTAAGCCATTGAGTGACACAGGTGTTTATGGCCAGCTTTGCATGTTTAACTATGTCTCTAAACTGGGCGATCTTGTCAAAGGCCTTGGCGAAGTCCAGATAGGCTGTGTGCACCGTCTTACCCTCTTCCACAGATCCGGAGACTGAAGCAAAGTAGTCAAACAGGGTCAGGTGACAAGATTGGCCCTGCATGAGCCAAACCAGGGTGGGGCCCAGTGTTTACTGGTTGCCAATGTCTTTGTTAATGAGTTGCATGATAATGCATTCCATGCCCTTGCAGATCAGGCTCGTCAGACTGATGGAACGGTAGTTCCCAGGATCCAAGGTGGATTCCCCCTTGTGGAGTGTGATAACTGTAGCTGTGTGCCATTCAGTGGTATAGATGCCTGAGGTAAGGCTATGATTACACATGGCACTTAGGTGAGATGCAGGGTTATGTAGTATTTCATGTACTACACAGCCCGGGATGTCATCTGGTCCCATGGCTGCTATATTCCTAGCAGTCGAGTTGGTGGATTTCACCTGTGTGGCCATGATTACTGGAATCTGGCAACCTTTTGTTACTGAGATGTGCCCTTTAGGGGGTGAGGGAGGCTGAATGTGTCACTAAATCAATCTGCCCAGATATTGGAACATTCCTTTTAATCAGTATATTTAATGCCAATCTGTTGTAGCACAGAGGAATTCTGAGCATTGCAATATAGATCCTGGACATAACTATAGAATGCCTTATGGTTGTCTTTGGAATCTATGACAATTATATTTATGTAACAAGCTGAAGCTGTGGCAGATTTCGAGGGATAGCAGCTTCTTACTGAGGCTGGTAAGAGAGCAGTTTCCATTTTGGGATTATCCTGTTAACTACAACAGTGTCTTCCTTCTGTTGTATAGACTGTACATGGCAGTGGAGCACAAGATTGGCTTCCTTGTTTGGAGGACAGTGTTATGGGTCTATGTGGGATGGCACAATGCATGCACGAGTGGATGTGTCCACACAGTGCCTTAGTGTAAAAATCACCAGTTGCACGTTCATCTCCCATCTCCATGGGTGTCATGAGGTTTGTCACATCTGACTTGAGTAGCATGGCGTAGGCTTTGCAGAGGGTATTCATGGAAGATCCTTACTGGCAGGTGGGGGTGGGATGTGGATGTCAATGGTGATTACCTAATGGTCAAACCTGACCTATGAGGGGTGGCCACTGGTGTGGGGCATCTGACACCCATGTTATTAATGACCAGGTCTAGGATATTGGAGACCCTGGTTGGACAATGGATTAGTTGATCCAGGGGGGTGGAATGTATGGGTTCCCAGAACTGTTGGTAAAGGGTGGTGGTACATGATGTAATTTCCAATTTAATGGCACAGTATTTGGAATCACCCAGTATTATGGTGTTTGATTGTATCTTAATATTGGCCAGAATATTTATAATGGTGTAGTGAGAACCTTGGACCATGGAGGGTGATCAGTAGGCAGCTACAATTTGGATTGCAGTCTTACATAGTGTTAGTTGCATCTGGTAATTCTCAGATGCATTGTGTTTGACACTAGGCTGGAGGTGTGAATGACCTTGGTGAATATGGTCACTCCTCCACCTGTAGTGTTGTGGTCTTGATTTGTTGCCTGACATGTGTGATAAGGGTTGTAGACAGTTATTACAGGTGTGCTCTCTGGAGCATTACACCAGGTCCCAGGTACTGCACAGATATCGATGTTTCCCATTTGTATGTGTGGCTCAGGAGAGTGCCTGTTTAGGTTTAGATGTCTAACATTGAGTTGCATTACCGGCAGTTTTGCATGCTTGTATCTGTTACAGTGGTGGTTTTGCCCTTTGAACATTGCCTAGATTAAGCACTATGGGGGTGCCAGGAGCGGTAGCCAGTAACATGAATCCCAAGGGCAACATGTGCAGTCTGTCTCTGCCAGAGCATCGTGATTTGTACATCATGTCACCCTAGACAGACAGATAACGGATCCCCTTTGAATGGCATCAGATGCTTAGCCACTTGTTGAAGTCAGTGCTATGTATATGTATATGTGTGGTATTTATATGTATATATGTACATATATATCTCCATATATGTATGTGCATATGTATATGGCCATATATGTATGTGGATATGTATATGTGTATATACCTACATAGATATATGGATATATGTGCACACATATCAGTTTACCATATGTCCAGAACAAGGAGTAAAGTCCTACCTCAATACCAATAGTCCCAACCCCGTAATGCAAGGGGATATCATGGATGTATTGTGGGTATATATGTAGACTGTTGCCAGTGTTATAGGGGTGTCTTAACAGACATGTTGGTTTTGGGAGGTCACATCTGCTGTAGACATGTGCACCATTGCCTACGGACAGACATTCTAGGGGCAGCATAGTACGGACCCACTGCTAGCACAGTAATGATGTTGTGGACTACAGCAGGGATATGACCACTATATGTGGATAGTGTGGCACTCTGTGTTCAGTCCAAAAGTGTACACATGTCCCCTTCATGCGAGACCTGTGGACCATGCCTCCCAATGTGGATGTTACTAGCCATGTAAATAGGTATATCACAACAATACTGGGGTAAATATGCCCACACAGTGTATGCACACACACATGCCGGTCTGTCCAGACACATAATACCTGGTGCTGCTGAGTTCTCATGGCCACATACTACCCAGTAGAGAATGACATACATCTGTACAGCATACCTCAGCTTTGTCAGTAATACACAACAGTTATGCTGGCCTGGCAGCAATATGTCCTGCAAATAACTGGACATAACAGCACACTTGGTTTTTACAGTAGGCTGCTAGGCATGTCACAAAGCACTGGGCAAACTACAGGCAAACTGCCACAACTCTGTAATACATATTGTATGGGGGAATACACATGTACCTGCGATTATAGTGGGCTCGACACGTAGGTCACAGTAAAGCATAGCAGACACCTGTGAGTAAATGCATACCCACAACCAATGGCAATACAGTCGCAGCTACATATGATAAACAAAGTTAACACTAGACCGGCATGTAACATCAGATAGAATTAGATGGAGAACAATGGCGTCTACCACAGTCTGTACAGAGCCCATGTGTCGTAAGTGCAATACACATACAGTAGTCAATCATCCTAACCCAGGAGTCTGCAACCTGTGGATCTGGAGCCACAGGTGTCTCTTCAGCCCTGCAGTAGTGGGTCCTTGTAACTGTGAGGATTAATGGACACACTACCGCACAAAACCCACACACACACACACACACACACACACACACACACACACACACACACACACACACACACACACACACACACACACACAGAGATCCAGCCATCCCAACACAGGAAAACAGGTATGGACATATGTTAGGTATTGTTGCTATACACATGGTTATATTATATGTAGTATAACTATATATGGGACCATATATGCTCTGTTATCTTCATTGTAGGAGTCAGAACACTGTTGTGCCCCCCGGTGACATTACTTTGGTGGGTGAGGGGTCAGGATTGGCTATTTGGATAGTGAAGGCTGCAGACCTCTGCCATACATACACTGACCACAGTACTGTACACACATACACAGAATGTCCTGGTAATGTCCTCGGACATAGCCCCTACTGCACACAGCATGTCTATCAGTCTGTTATCTGACTGTCTGGTTATCAGGTATGCTGTCAATAGCTAATGGAGTACAGACCATATGCACCATATATATGTGGGCTTCATTTGCACAACACATGTGTGCACCTCTGCAGTCTCAAGGTCAGGGTGTGTAACAGTGTGCTATGCCCTTATATGGCAGTGTATTGGAGGTATGCACCATAAGTATCCCAGGATGTTACAACATGTGAAGACCACCAGTAGTAAGCTGCCTTATGGTATGCGGATGTACATTACAATACATTTCACCTTGTGAACATTGCTGGCCTACTCCTGACTGCCATCAGTGTGATTGTGATGATTACAGTTATGCATTGTTATGTGACAGATACCACCCATAGTGTCAACCCAGGTCTTTTCACGCTAGGGATTGCATGCAGAGTTTATTTAGAGGCCACTGGGCTATACATCTGCATGCCATAATGTGGATAGTTTGTTATGCTGTGGCCACGTCAGTCTTTTCTGTTGGATTACCTAAATACCTTGGCATGGACACCAACAGATGTGATGCTTTCAGACTACTGTCCTAAAGGATATGTTTGGGTGTTGCATTACTCTGTATGTATGTCAGTGCATAATCAGCTATATGACATGGCATATACCACTGTAATAGTACACAACTGAACATTTCCTATGTATACCAACCTGTCTGTTGTGTTACATCCATTGACTTCTCTGTGGCTATATGTGTCAGGCAACACTTGTCTGTGGTATGGGTGACTCATACAATGTCCATCAGATGAGGTTGCAACTTAGGGATACTGGCTGTTCAGTATGGTGTGCACCCTATTATGCATCTTCCTAGACATACCTCTGTGTGTGTCTGTGTAGTTGCATATATATCTATACATATGTATATATATATATATATATATATATATATAGATATATATATATATATATATATGTATATATATATATATATATATATATATATATATATATATATATATATATATATATATATATACATATATATCTGCATATGAGTATCTACATACATGTGTCTGGTATAGGTATCATAGGACCGTTCATTGCTTACACATGGTACATTCACTATGGTAGCCAGACTGTACTGCATGATATGTTATCATTACCCGCCTGACATAATACAGGTGGGATGGCTTTCTGTTAACATCTTGTGGCCATGTATTGTCAGGCCTTGGTTATGGCATTTGCAACAGTCGGTATTGTATCGCAGGGGGGTATCACTATGTGTGAGATATATGTTGCTTGAGCCCCCTCATCCCCATTAACGATGCCTGTGGTCATATATGTCTTTGTTATGTTCTCTATGATATCTATTGATATATATCTGTATACACACCCACACACACACACACACACACACACACATATATATATATATATATATATATATATATATATATATATATATATATTGCTGTATATATATCTATATCTTGACATATATATGTAGACAGATTTGTATAGATTGCAGTCCAAAAATAAAGATTTTAACTTGTAGAAAGAAAATACTGGTGATGCAAAAGTAAAATCACCTACAGCTTTAATGAGACAGGAAACAGATACACATAAAACTGACTTAGCACTTTCATCCAACTAGAACATCTTCAGAGTCAGTTAATAAAATATTAACAAGCCTTTATAAATGAAATTCAAATAACATTGTAGCCAATGAGCATTCAAGTGCAATGAAAGTAAAATTATTATCAATTGTCTTGAGAGTTAACTCTTGCTGGTACAACAAAATTTCACTTGTCAAAAAGTTTGCCACTCATATAATACAAAAATTTAAACAATTTGCAATGTGTCTCCAAAACATCCTTCCTTTGAAAATCCCTTGTGTTTCTTTATTGCAAAATTATAAACTTTTCAAATGCATAATGCTTTGTGTTTTAATATACATGCCAAAGATAAGGTATCATTAATGCCAGGCCATTTACTGGCTTCTAATCTAATTTGCCATAGGCATTCTCTTAGTTCGAGCATGTTTTTGTAATCTCCACCAAAATCTTTGGTGTATAATCTATGAATGACAAAAAATATAAATTTCTTAAAATTCGTACAGTTCTTACTGTGGGTAAATAAAGAATTAGTTGACTTCTTATTTTTTTATGTCCATGGTGTGTTCCAGTATCCTTTGTCTTAATTTTCTTGTGGTCATTCCAATGTAGAATGCTGGGCAAGATAAACAAGTGGCCACATATATGACCATGTTCGTGTTGCAATTGCAGAAACCTGGACACATCAGGAACCTTTTATAATTACCAATTTGTACATAAGGACCATCATTAATATGTTTGCAAGCTTTGCAATTTACACATTTAGCCATCCTTGCAGGTTTTTGGCTACTAGGTTTAGGTGTTTTCTTCAGAAGTTCCTTGATGTTTACACCCCTGCTGTTTATAAATTTTGGGCCATCTCCTAAAATATTTAACATATCTGTAGAAAATATGTTGTGCCATCCTGTTTCAATAACTTCCTTCACCTTACCAGACATGATGTTATACTGCAACACCATGCCTGTCTGAATGTCAATGTGTTTGTGTTGATGTCCAGAAACCTTTCCTGTGTCTCTTTATTTGTTCAGTAAAATAGGTTTAAAGTCTGTTCCCCTTCTTTGAATAATGTTGTGTTTAGTTGACATTAATAAGTCCATAGGGTAGCCTCTTTCTGCAAATAAACCAATTAATGTGCCAATTTCTTCTAAGAATGTAGTATCCTCACTTACTATACAGGATGACCTAATCATCTGACCTTTTACTACATTTTTCTTGACATTTTGTGAATAACAGCTCTCATAATGTAAGAAGGTGTTACTATATGGGCAGGATGCACGATGGCTTGCACAGAGTCTAAGAGTCGTGTAAGACTCCATGCATCCATAGCGATCCAGGAACAGCCTGAAATACCGTGTAAGAGACTAGCTAAAATGTCTCTTACACGGGCAGGGTGTGGATATGCTAATTACCTCACTTGCAGCTGAAAGGCATGCAAATGAGGTAGATTAGCGATCCACGAAGCTGAAACCATCCCGTGTAAGAGTCGTGTTAGGTGCAGAAATGTACTCAGTTGACAACTGAGTACGTTTCTGCAAATAACGCAATGGAGCCATGTCAGCTCCAAATAAAGTGTGCATATGTGTCAGGCAGCATGCCAATGGCCAAATATGTGGCCATTGGCATGGTAACCCGATGCAAACATGAAAAAAAATACTTTTTTTTTTTCGGCGATCGGCGAGGTTTAAACTCAGCACAGCCCCGCGCAAACGGGCTGTGCTATATAAAACATAAAAATAAAGGTTTGAAACCCACAAATGTGGGTTTTATGCAATGCATGGATTTACAGTGCAGGGTATGGCAGACCGAAAACAACATGGCCACCATTTAGTGGTTGCTAAGGGGGGAAGCTGAGTGTAAGACACGTAACTAAGCATTAGTAGGCAATCCTATGTAAATGAGTGGTAGGATAGAGAATCTCACTGTCACATAGCAAATGAGCACATTCCGTGTAGTGTAAGAGTTAGATAAGGGGGAGTAACAGAGTAGGAGATAGGTGACATCACAGGGGGGAATGTTAGAAAGAAATCAAGCTCATTGGAGCAAAGTGGTATGTGAAAGATGTCAGTCACACAGCATAGAAAGAGGAGTGTCAACAGATAAGCATGAGAAAGTCAAGAAATGGAAGGTGTACACTGTGGCTAACACCAAAGTTTCTTGCTGTGCGTGCATGCGCACGTGTGCATGCTGGGAGGTGTGAGTAAGACAGAGTGCGCGTATGTAAGGCAGAGTAAGCATGTAGGAGCCTGTTTAAAGATATGTAAACCTGTTTGCACTGGTGTGCACACGTTTTAACCTGAATAAGCAGATTCTAGTCCGTGTAAGCATGTGTGCATGCATGGTAGCCACTGTGAGCGTGTTTTCGCTGGTATGCGTGCTGCTCCCCCCTGAGGAAACAGAGAGGAAAAAGGAAGCAGAAGAAATAGTAGGAAGCTAGCAGTGAATACTGGTAGAGCTAGCAGGTGAAAACAATTAGAAGCAGGTAATTACATAGGCAGAATACTAGCCCAGCCCAGCACTTAAAACACTGCAAACAGCATTGCAGTATGTTTCTCTCAAGAGACACTGCAAGACAGGAGTAAGCTATTAGAAGTGAAAACTGATAAAGCTGCACTCAGAACAAACATGCTAGGGGCTGCCATAGCTGTTATAAGGAGACATAGGAGACTTGCTGAGGGTGGTGACAATGCAAATGCTGCCAGACAACCCACAGTGAGGAGACGGAGAAGAGTGTACAGGCCCAGGGTCACCTACCAGGGGTTACATGAGCTGGAGATAGTGGAGCACTATAGAGTGGACAGAGACCTCCTGCAGCAAATTGTTGAGCTGTGCAGGCCACGCCTCACACACAGAACCAACAGAGGGAAACCCATCCCAGTGGAAACCAAGGTATGAGTTGGCCTAAGAATACTAGCAACAGGTACCTTCCAGAGACCAACTGGTGATATGATGGGGATCTCACAGGCATCTGCATCCAGGGTACTGCACCAGTTCCTGGATGCCATGTCGGCACATGTCGGAGATCATGTATATTTCCCCAATTCCCATGAGGCATTGGGCAGCAATATGCGACTCTTCCAGCAAATAGCGGAATACCCTGAGGTAGTGGGTGCAATAGACTGCACGCATATACGCATCAAGGCACCAGCTGGTGAGCGGGGTAGGGCCTACATCAACCGCAAGGCCTTCCCCTCCATCATCTGCCAGGTCATGTGTGATGCCCCGGGCATAATAACGAATGTGTGTGCTGGCTGCCCTGGAAGCTACCATGATTCCCATATCTGGCATCTGACGCAGCTGTACCAGACATTTGCCAATGGGGACATCCCACATGGTCACTTAGTGGGGGATGCTGGATATGCACTGGAGCCATGACTGATGACACCCATCAGAAATGCACACACACCTGAACAAGAACGCCATAATGAGGCACACGCACAAACACGAAATGTAATAGAGTGTGTGTTTGGGCTGTTCAAGTCATGGTTCCAGTGCCTGGACACATCTGGTGGAGCCTTGCATTACTCACCAACTACATGTACCCAAATTGTCATGGTATGTGCTATGCTACATAATATGATTCTGCGAAAACAGCTGCAGCAGGACCAGCATAGGGCCGAGACAAACAGCCCCCCACCATTGCCAAGGCCATCACAGGCAGAGCATGACTCGGAGGAGGAACAACCTGAGCCTGCCCCAGTAGGCAGAAGGAGGCGTGCCCAGTATGACCTGGCCTTGGCAAAGAGGCAACGCATAGCACATAGACTGGCTCAGTAGGAACCCTGGGAATGATACCCCTCTCTTACTCACTCATATAGTAACAGGGACGCCTAACATGACACAACCTGCTTTCAAACATGTACAGGGAGTGTAGTATATGCATCCGACATAGGCAGCCCTGCAGCACCACCTGAGGCATGATTGCCATGTGTTAAGCAATGTAACACCATCTAGTATATGCAAACATGATGACCCTGCCTAACATCTCACCCTCACCAAGCATGATGCCACACTATGAAGACAACAAGATCAAGTACAATAATTGGCTGAAGTATTGCTGTTAGCAAAGGGGAACAAATGGCTGACAGCCTGGGATGACATGCCGAGCAAGACATGATGCTCCACCTGCTAGGGATGACATGCACCCAGCACAACTGGCTGTGTGGATACTGGCAAAGGCTGTTGTCACCCCCACTGTGCCTTGAATAGGTAAGGCTGGAAACACAAACCCACCACCATAGGTAGCACAAGGGATAACAACCTAGACGTAATGCTACCCAATGCCAGAAGTCTAAACTGCAAGGTGCATGCAGACCAAATCCACCTCAGCATGGAGAATGGTAATATCTGTTCTGTAACAGAAACCTGGGTCAAGGCCCAGAAGAGCACCCTAATACTACCAGGCTATGCCTTATACCATGCTCTACAGCCCCAAAACATGGAACAAACTACAATAGGAGTGTGGCTATCAGTAATTGTCAAGGATAACCACACTCCCAGGTTGGTACCACAGCAAGAAGCAGCATGGATTATCCACAGGCAAGTAACAGTGGCTTAAACTGCATCCCTGTTTGCAGCCTGCTACAGACCACCCTCACAAACCCAGGAACCCCAGCCAGCCTTCCTGAAGACACTTCAGAGTATGAATGTCTCAACAAATACCAAACAAGGCACACACAAAGTATGACATAGGTGGTAATCCATTATGTACGGAAGAAGTAATCAGGGACCTAGGGACACAAGTGGATGGTAACCCGTCATGTGACACTCACATTGCCAAGGTGGCCAGGAAGACATGCTATATTGCCCACCTTAATATGAAAGGATGCACATGTAGATCAAGAGAGGTTACTGTGCCCCCATACTCTTCCCTTATCAGGCCCATACTTGAGAACAATGCCCCAGTTTGGATGTACCTTACCTGACACCTGCAGCAGTTAGAAAGACCCCAAATGTACCTCACCAAGAGGATAAAGGGTCCAAACATTTGTCATCTGCTGCCTGGCTGAAGAAGCCACAGCCCAATTCACATGCATACTGCCCAGTCAGAGGCAATGTATGCCTGATGTACAAGGCCATGTCCAATCCAGAATGAATGGACATGCTCCACTGCAGAAACTCCAAATCCAGCAGAGACACCACAGTGAGATATCTGAACCTCCACACATAGATAAATAGGATGCACTGGAGGGACAGATCCATAACCCAGAGGCTCTTTACACTCTGGAACAGAATCCCAGTCCATGATAGGCTGAGCTCCACACTCATTCACAACAAGAGAAATCCGATCAAGTGCATGGGAGATAGTAGGTGTACACTGGGGCCCATATCTGTGTCACATCTAGTAAAGTAAACCCTAAATGGGCATAATATGCACATTGCAAGGGGTGTCGAAAGCCACACACAGTCTGTCTATGCTCAAACATGGCCAGGGCAGATAGCCTAGTATGAACCTATGAACCTATGACGATACAAATTGTGCAGGACACAAAGGATAATCACACAGCTGTCCTAACTGATGGTAGGAACCATGGTGATAATCCACAGATATGCTCTGCAGTACTCAAATATCACAAACAATACACCAAACCCACACACATTGCCAACATCCAACCTAACAGATTCTTTGCAAACTCCCCACCAGCACCAAACTGCCAAATATCTATCCCAGCAGAGTGCTGGCCCCCTGACATTGCAGATGCTGAGGTAACAGCCAGCATCTACAAAGCAAACCACACAGCATCAATGGTACCAGATGGTGTCCTGGGTTGTGTTCAACAAGTACTGTAAGAAGAATGGAACACCAAATAACACTACTGTGCACTCACAGTCTTACCACAGGATATGTACCTAAAGAGCAGTGTACAGCAACAGTGGTCCCTCACCACAAAGGTGGTGCCTGAATGGATACTGCAAACTATCACCCCTCAACCCTGACTAGCTTGGTTGGCAAAGTAATGGAGAGGATGATCATGGATCCCAGGAATAATGAGATTGGGTACCTACAGACATTGGACCCTACCCAGTGTGGCTTTCATATGGCAGATCCTGCCCCTTAAACATGCCTGACTCATGTGAAACACGCACCAAGGCCATTGATGAGGGGAATGTGGTTCACCCAGCCTATCTGGACCTTGCTAAACCCTTCCATACAATGCCACAGTTGTTCAGTACAGATAAGCTCACCAGCCTAACTATAAACCCCTATCCAAGTAGATGGGTTGAAAACCAGCTCAAGGACAGAACTGACCTGGTCAGACCTGCTGCAGCCATGTCAGACTACAAACCAGGTACACTGGCATCCCACAAGGCACGGTCCTGGGACCTCTCTTGTATGCTATATATGTCACTTAGGTACAGGCCAACATGGAAGGACTCTGTCTGAACAGGTTCACAGATGACTACAAACTGCCCACCATATCGGACCCTCCAGATGACACAAGCATCCTACAAAAGGCACACATAGAAACAGACAAGTGGTGCCACAGCCATGTCAACAAGCTAAATGCAGAATACTGTATAGTCATCCCCTGTGGAAACACAGTACGTGGCCACAAATTACCACTTAGGTGTTAACCCATTAAGTACATCAGGAACAATAAGAGACCTGGGGACACAAGGTGGTAGATATCCTGCATGTGATAACCATGTGTCTGTAGTGGTTACAGAAACATACCATATACCCACCTAATCATGAAGGTAAGCACAGCTAGGTCAGGGTAGGTCATTGTGCCCCTCCAGTCATCCATCAGCAGCCTCACAATTGCGTACAATGGCCCTTGTGGGATGTACCTTAGCAGACACCTGCATGAACTGGAAAGACCCCACAAATACTCCTCCAGGAGGATCTCAGAGCTGTAACAGATGCCATGTGTTGCCTGATTAAACAAATTGCAGCTCCACACAGTGCCATACCAACTGGCTGGAGGTGATCTGTGCCTGATGTATAAAGCCATGACCAAGCTGGAATCAATGGACATTTGGCACCATGTAAAATCTGAATGCTGGTGACCTATGCAGATGACAGGCCTGAACCCCAGCACAGACATAAACAGGACATGCTGTACCGATTGGTCCATAACCCAGAAGCTCACTCCACTCATGACTAAACTCCCAGTGCAGGTTATCCAGGGAGTCCCTCATTGACTGTCATCCAGAGGGACCATGATGACTGGATGGGAGATGGTAGGTGTACCCTGGATATCACCTGTATGTCACAGGTAGACAGCGGCACAGCACACTAACCTTGACATATGTCATGGCAAACACCAGTAAATCTGTGTGTTGAAGGACAAACACTCTCTGACTAGCATTACAAATGGCCTAGGGCACATGGCCATTGTTTGTCACTGTCCACATAAGTTGTGGAATACATTAACAATGTCGGACAATCCTGTTCTATGTTGTCCATATCTGAACAAAAAGCAACATGATCATATCTGCGCAACTGGCCCTCAATCAGTCTGGTGTGCTCACTATAAATATTACAAGCAGTGATAGGACTGAGACCAATGATACTGTCCACCACAGTGAAAGTACTGAACCAGTACACTATACGACAATACACTGTTTGGTCAGTATGAAAGGATGTTGACAACTGCATGCAAACTATCCCATGGCAACCCTGCAGGCACAGCATAATGCCTGTTAGGTTCAGACACAAAGCAGTTGAGCAGTAAGAACACAACTTGACGTCCAAGACTCAACTGTACATTTGAAATATAGATGAAGTCCACACACAAACACAAATGTGGTGGACCACAGATCCCAACATATGGAAAGTTCACACTGGGCATGCACGCACACTTAGATAAATGAGACGTGTCAGTCAAGAAGCCATATAAACTGTGAACTGGGCATGGTAACACACTTAGGCCATGTCACAGTTCAGCAGTTGCACACACATATCTGGCATTTGTATGTGTTAACACAGGAACCTCCCACAATACAGAAATCTGCCCAGTGCACACACTGAAATTACAACAGAGACATAAGTAAAGTACTGGATCCCACTCATATGCAAACATCTGCCACAGTATACAAGTTGTTCATAGAGATAGGGAAAGCTATGGCAATAAAGACCCACAAACAGTATATGAGCAACAGATACTTGCATTTGACAGGTAAACATATGGCTGTAGAGTGCAATACTAGGCTGTTGTCCCTAGGGAATACAGAAGACTATACACAGTGTATTTGATGTCTGCCTCCGCAGTGCAGTAGGCCACTGTGCCTCTGAAAAGTTAATGCATATATATGCTCTCCCCCTTACTGATGGATAGTAACAGATGTACATACCTCTTCATAAATAATGATGTCAGCACACTATACATATGTCAGGAGCACAAATGATAACCAGTAATTTGAATAGCGCGCTCAGCTACTGTGTCTCTCGCAAGTGTCATAATTTAGTTAGGTAGGAGTTTGAATCCTGCAAGTGCTCAGTGTGTGAATGTGGGGGGGGAGTAGTGTGTGCAATTTTATGTGTAAGAGAAATGTCCCTTTTGGCAACTAGTACAACACACCACATGCTGCATATTCCACTGTCTAAACATTGATGATGTCAGCACCCTATAAGTACAGCAGGAAAAAACAAGCCTCCCAGTAATGCAAATAGCACGCTCAGCTACTACGTCTCTCACAAGACTCATAGCATACTTAGGTAGGGGTTTGAGTCTTGCAAGTGCTCAGTGTGTGGGTGCAATTCTATGTGTAAGAGAAATGTCCCTTTTGGCAACTAGTACAACACACCACATGCTGCATATTCCACTGTCTAAACACTGATGATGTCAGCACCCTATAAGTACAGCAGGAGAAAGCAAGCCTCCCAGAAATGCAAATAGTGCGCTCTGCTACTGCGTCTCTCACAAGTTTCAAAACACAGTTAGGTAGGGGTTTGTATCCTACAAACGTCATGTGCATTTTTGTCACACAGTTTGTCCATGTGTGTGGGGTGTTGTTCCCAATATTGCACAACATGTAATGTCAATGCACACATGATGTATGTGTGTGCCACATACACATATGTACCTGTGACCTTCAATAGTTCGCATGTCTGAAACCTGCCTCATGTGAATACATGGAATTTGCATTAGACAACTGTATGACTGTGGTGTTCTGTGCAGAGGCTGCATGTGGTATGTGAATATACAGTGTGAATTGTATATGGTGTCATCCTACCAGCGAGGGATACACATCTGGTCTGGAGCATATAGTCCACATGTTGTTGATGAACAGGTGCAGCATGTTTTCATCTCTTGTGGGAGTGGTAACAAGTTGTTCCATAGCAATTCAGTGAATAAATGCTAGGAACCTTTCAGCTATGGTCTTGGAGCTAGAGTAATGCTCACGCTCTATGTTTGGGTAGTTGCAGTCCACCCATATAATGGTGTTTGTAGAGACCGTCATTCCCAGTGTTGTCAGGAAGGCCAAGTGGGTTTCCTGGGTATGGGAGGGTGGTGTGTGCCAGGCTATGAACCTGAAGGCAGTCTAACTCACTGTTAGTTGCATATGGATAGGCTCTGATGCTTTGTACTCTGCCACCAACCTGGAGGTGTGTGTATCTGTGGTGCCTTTGGATACATCCCCCCTGTTCTGGTTTGGTGCATGTTTAGGGGACGACAAGCATGGTATGAGGTATGACCTGGCAGTGATGGGGTGCACCTGGGAGCCTTGTACCAGGATTCTGTTACTGCATGGATATTGCTGTTCTCCATGCTAAGGACAGTTTCCACTGCATGCATCTTGAGGTTTACACTGCTGGCGTTGAGTAGCATTACTATTAGTGTCCTATCCCGTGTGATACCTGTGTAGGTGGCTCTGTAATTTGAGCCTTGCATAAAAAGGCACTATGTGTGTAGCAAGAGCCTTTGCCAATATACAATGGCCCATGGGTGACAGGTGCAAGCTGTCCCTAGCAAAGCAACGTGGCTTGTCTAGCATGTAATCCCATGCTGACAGGCATTGGATCCCCTTTGAATGTCACCGAAACATAAGGCAATTGTAGAAATTGATCATCCTGTCTTCATATTGTGGCAGTATTCTTGGTGAGGGTAAGATGCTACTCAAGGTCAGGGTCATACCAGCCTGTGCCACATGCTCAGAGAGCCCCTCTATGTCCCCTATCATGTAGTCCAGGGAGGTACGTCACAGGTCATTCACACTGGCATGGACATTGACTGAGTCATATTTGTACATGCCTTGGAGTGTCTTGTATGCTTGTGTTATGTGGTGGATCATAGTGCCCGACGGGCATCTCACCATGACCTTCTCCTTGTTCAGCCTGGTGAGCAGGACCTCAGTGTACCTCATGATAGAGGTACCTATTACAACTGTAGCAGGTGTGTTGTTAAGCTCTGTGGGCTGTGACTGTTTGGCACACAGGCTTTGTGAGCTATGTGTTGCACGTGCTCTGTTCTGGCATATCGTTTGCTTGTGTGTCTGCTTCGCAGGTGTCTGCTGCTCAGGCAGGATGCTGTTCTGAGACTCAAAGAATGTTCCTGTGCATTTCTGTGTCTGAATTGCTGTTGTGGCAGGTCTATGTGAGACTGGTATTGTATTCACTGTAGTATCCCACTCCACCTGACAGGGTATGCCAGTACTGAGTTAAGAGAGCTTAGCCCCCAGTTTGGCTATGTGGTTGCATCTCTCACATGTGTTGTAAGTTTATGGGAAGGGGAGAGGGTTGTCTATGTACATGAGGCAGCTGTAACATTGCCACATGACTCACAGATTCACCAACTGGACCAGAGAGGAGATTGACAAGCGACCTTTGCACATGCTACCATAGTATTGTGAATCCCATAATAATTAACAACACATTGGGCCAATGGGGAACAAGGTACTCAAGGTGAGTATGTGAGGGTGTAGTGCTCCTGATTTGTTAGTGCTGGCATATATAAATGTTTTCGTGAGCAAATGCCAGGTAAGTCATATGCAATGTGTTACAGGCAACTTACATGCAAACAGGACAAACAGTGACGTTCTGTCAAGTGAGACATGGACATCAGTACAGTAAGCAATACAGATGTCACTAGGGATCCACAGAGGCACTGTAAATCTGCATTGCAGGTGGAATCAGTGTTTCAGGGACATAACAAGCAAACATGCATACAAACAAAGCTACAGTCAGCAGGCCTGGATCTAGACTATGCTACAACAAACAAGGTGTATGACCTCCAGTAGGTAACAGTGCATATATGTAGGCACTAATAAGCCTGTACCCAGAAATTCACAGGTCAGACAGGCAGGGTCCAGCCCCACCTCCCACAAGTGTACAGACCATGTACCTTCGTAATGTAGAATAACTGGCCTGAAACCCAAGTGCTCATACCTGAACTAATACACATTTTGAATAACAGACACTGAGCCCTCACTCAGCAGTTCCAAACTTAGTAGGATGTATGCTACCTGTCCTGGCACCACAGTATCCTTGACATGTATGGAGACTCTCCCTCCTGTCATAGTTAGTTCTGTGTTTTGGGGCTGTCATGCATGGTATGAGGTGTGACCTTGTAGCGCTAGGGTGCTCTTGTGAGTCTTGAACCTGTTGTGTATTACTGCACATAGATCAACATCCTCAAACATCCTCACTGCAGAGTCGAGTGTGGACAGCATGCAACTTGCAGTTGACATGTCCATCATTGAGTATCAATACTTACATTTTCTTATCCCCTGTGCTACCTATGTAGGTGGCCTTCTGTTGACAGCCTCACCACCAGTATTCAAAGATGTGCAGACATTACACTATGGTAATTACTATGGGTGTACAAAACAATACAATGATATTCATACTGTAACTGAATCAGGCATGCTGGGATATACTCACAATGATATCATTACACTGTACTGTTGACAACATGATATTATTACTACACTTCTATGTAGTCACCCTGTGCATCAGCACCATATTAACCTGTTCCTGCACCGATGTTACAGATTGCAGGAGGTGGCACCGTTTCATCATATGCACAGGGTGTGTACTTGGTATGGCTGAGTCTGCCACTGATACAACCAGTTGACATGTCTGTGAGTGTGTGTTGGTGAGGGACAGCAGTACAAGATGGGACAATGTTGATGCAGTGTGTGCGTGTATGCAGTAGCCCTAGGTGTTATCAATTCACATGTGTGTATGCATGCACACAGTTCCACCTCATGGATGCCATATACAGGTGTTTGTGGACAGCCACAGACTGTACCTGCCAGGTCATACAGATCACTGTCTCTGGCCATGGACACGGTACCTGTGCCTGGCAGGGGTGCTATGGACCATATCAGGTACTAAGCCAGACTGGGTACTGTCATCAGAAGCAGGTGGTTGGTGACTGGAGACAGGTCCCTGTTGGGACTGTCCAGAGCCACGTGCACGTGGTATCCTGGGGCAGTCTGATGACAGCACAGACCCAGCATTGCTGGGGCTGCTGCTGGCACTATGGGAGCAGCCCCGGGCCTGTTGTCATCCTCGACGGCCGCCAGCTGCTGCTGTTGCTGGCATACGCCCACGTTGACGCCTCAACCGTCCACCATTGCCCTGGCTCATGGACATGTAGTTGTAGAACAGATCTAATGTGTCCCCCCAATGTCTGTCAATGACCTCAGTGAAATTACGGATGGCAGCCGCAACATCACGCATACTGTCATTCATAGCTGTGCCCTGTCTGGTGTACCGTTCCATATGTGACTGTGCCTGCATTACAGCCCGAAGCATAGCTGAGGTTGAAAGACCTCTGTGGGCACGTCTGACAGGGGCAGTACACCCACGGATGCTCCCACGAGAACCCCTGGACATCTGCCTGTGTGGTACCATGTCAGGACCCTGGCCATGGCTGCTGTGTGGGGATGCATGTGCCACCGATACCACATTACCCTGGTCAATGCCCACTGTATCCTGTCCATCACGGACATTGGTGACAAAGGATGTATTGGCAGGATGACAGTGCGCATTGATGGGGTCGACAGCTGTGTACTGTCAATTGGCTGACCAATGATGGACCCTGGCACACCTCCCTGTGCCATTACATAGGTATCATCATTATCACTATCCACGGCAGCTGATTCAGGTTCCCTGCTGCACATCAGAGCAGCACCAGAACCTGTGGGAGGAAGACAGGAAACACAGTTTACAATGTGTACACAATGTCACCACTGATACACACATGCACACATGCACACATGCACACCTGTGCACATGCACACATGCACACATGCACACCTGTGCACATGCACACATGCACACATGCGCACATGCGTGCATGCACACATGCACAGGTGCACATGCACACATGTGCACATGCGCACATGCACACATGCACAGGTGCACATGCACACATGCACACATGAGCACATGCGCACAGGCACACATGCACACATGTACACATGCACACATGCACACTCCTCAGTATATGAGATATCAACACATAGACACAAACACACCTGCAATCAAACACATAGCACTACTGCTTCAGCCTATTATTACTATTAGTATCAAGAGTATTGAAGGTATTGTTATTACACACTCACCAGCATGGATAGGCTGCCTTGCTGTTACACCAGAGGGACCTGCAGAAATGAGACACTTATTGTCAGTGGGCACAACTGTGCCATTTATACTGCGAGTATGATACAGTTCAGTAGTACAACAGTTGGCTTCCACAGGTCTACTGCTGATATTGAGAATATCACTCTTGCACAATAATTACCAAGATAACAGCTACAAACTGAGGACGCACCTCACACATGCATAAACTAACAGTGTACAGAACAGTCAACTATACATATGGCATGTTACCTGCACGCTCCGAGTCCTGCTGCTGGGTGGCTCCAGCCTCCATCATTATGCATGTATGCTGATGCTGTTGTTGCTGTTGGGCTGGATCCACAACACTTAGGAGTAGTCCCTCCAGTCTGGTGAGGGGGGGATGTATAGCCGCCCCACCACCTGTGGCAAGCTGTTGCCTGTGGATATCCGACGCATGCTGACGGACATTTCTAATTAAATCACTGCAGTGATGGCGTACCTGCTCATATGTCCGGTTATGTGTGCCTATGTCATTTACCTGACGGACCAGGTCTTGCCACAGTGCAGCCCTCTCCTGCTGCTTCTGGCTGGTGCGGGAAAAGAGTATTGCAAAATCCCGCACCAGGCTCTGGTGTATCTCCTCATCCTCCGCAGCAGAGTACACAGGGTTTCGCTGGTGAACCATAGCCCTGAAAAGGAAAAGAAAAATATGTCAGCAATATATGTCAGCAAAATATGGCACACATAATACACATAATACTCAACTGTAGTGATATAACTTAACCCCCATATATAGCATCTGTCTGTCTATTGGGGGATACACATGTAAATGACCAGATATCAGTGCTCAGCCAACAACTGTGCAACAGTACCTGGCACACTCCATACGACAGACTAGTATACTCCAGCAGTCAGCACACTGGTTCAGGTCCAATGCACAACCTCACACTGGGGGTTTGTATCAAGGTACTGTATGGGGAACATTATCAACCCATGCACTGCATGCAATGCACATTACATATTTCACTGGTAATGCACACTACTCTTACTTGCCATAACCCTACCTACACCACAGTCACATACAGGGTAACACAGCACAACATATGGCAATGTAGTATGTTTTGATTGCAATACCTCACACATCTGTCTATGGCCTCACACCAAGGACACACACTACCATGACAGACAGACAGTCATGGTGAGCAATCACACCAGTACATAACATGCACCCAGTCACTGGCACACTCATTCCACCTCACATATTTGGTTTGCAATGGGTTCGTGGGTGTGCATTGTGTCTTAGGTAGGTAGCATGCTATTGGCTCTGGGCCTACAGCAGCATACTGTTATGCTACTCTGCCCCTTGTTATCCAAACACCAAAAGACACCTATAAGCAAATAATTTCAGCAAACCTTGGATCCTGGTCGCAAAAAAACTTTAATTAATAAAACTTGACCAAAACAAGAAAATAAAATCTACGATAAAATCCACAAGACACTAAGCACTTTCACCCTCGTGCTTAGGGCATCTTCAGAGTACGCTTAGTGTCTTGTGGATTTTACCCTGCCCCTTGTGACACATGTGATGTGATCGTACCTGCTCCTGTCAAACAGTTACACAGGGTGACTCATATGGCATATTACCTATCTGCATAACATTCAGCAGGGGTATGTCTGACATCTACTCATGGGGATCCTTGCTTCTTAATGCTGTGTGGTTTACTCCAGGGTATGTCTTATCTGTGGATAGGGACCTGTACCTCCACCATGTGCTCTTTACTGCGGTGACAAGGACGACAGACATAGGTAATTTGGGTTGTGGATGTTGTGAGGTGCTACCATGGTTGTTGGACAACTGTCATGGGTGTGACTTAACTATGTATATCCAGCAGTGGTAACGTCTATGTAGGTAGTCTAGGTCCGATCTGTGGTCTTGCCAGTCACTCTGCATAGGTAATGTGTTTGAGTGCATTGACACAGTTACTTATGTATGACTGTGTCCTTCTCCGTATCTGTAGCTGTCATGGGAGGTACATACCGTGTAGGACATTGTGGGGTGTAGAGGGTACAGTGACCTACATGTCCATAGCTGACACACCATGTCTGCTGGCACATACCATGTACAGGTATTACAGGAATAGTGTGCCACTGTGTATATCAATGGGGAGCCTATTGTACACTTGTTGCCCCTGTTCCCCCCTGACACATGCAGTGGTGGGCAGGCATGCACATATGTGGTGGTTACTGGTGTCAGTGTTTTGGAATGGGGTATGGTACTCCAGTATCCACACTGGTGTTCACACCATGCCTTTGTCACCAGGCACCTGTTGCAATACATTTGCACACATTTGCCTCACTCATTATACATATATATATATATATATATATATATATATATATATATATATATATATATATATATATATATATATATATATATATATATATATATATATATATATATATATATATATATATATATATATATATATATATATATATATATATATATATATATATATATATATATATATATATATATATATATATGTATATATAGATATAGATATGGGGAGAGAGGGGGAGAGAGAGAGAAACAGAGGGAGAGAGAGAGTGAGAGGGGGTGGGACAGAGAGAGAGAGATAGTCATATACAGAAATCTGTAGACAGTCAGATCTGTCTGTATATGTATATGTATCTACATATATCTATATATGTATATGTGTATTACATATATTTGTACGTACATATTCTATCTATCTATATATGTCTATGTATTTCTACATCCCTCTCTATCTATGTATACATATATGCATATTATATATATATATATATATATATATATATATATATATATATATATATATATACATATCTCGATATACATACGTATACACATGATAGATATATATATAATCCTTTTTATTTACACATATGTATACACACACTAATGTACTGATGAACATCCATTACTGTACAACCTACATTGTACATTGCACTACAACCTACATTGATATGTGCACATAGCTACCTTCACATACATATGTATGTACAGCCTTCAGTGACAGTTGCAGTATGTCCCCTGACCTATGCACATCTTCATATACATAGATACAGACCAATAACACATATGGAGAGTTCACAGTATGTAGACTATTATATTAGTACTTTACATTACCTGTGTTTGTTACAGCTGTTTGCATTGGCTTTCTGATAGTTGGCCTGCTGCTGCTTCTCTTGCCAGCTTCAGTTTGCCTTGGCAGTGTCAGGTTGTGATGACAACTTGTTTGTTTTGTTGTTATATATATTTTTTTATTTCTTTCTTTCCTTTCTCTTTCTCTCTCTCTCTCTCTCTCTCTCTCTCTCTCTCTGTCTCTACCTCCAGAGGGTGCAATGAAAGTATTGCATGTGTGGACTGGGTGTACAGGATGCTTTTGTAGGTATCTGCACATGTCCATGTGATGGCCTCTGCACCAATTGTTAGCCAGCATTTACTAATTCCATGCAGCCTGTTGTGTAGTGATTGCAGTTCTCACTATGATTTCAGGACAGTGCTATAAAAAGGTTTGTTAGGTAGGCGTAGCCCTTTCAGATAATCAGGGTGGGGACCATGCTGATATGCTGTGGACACTGTTCTGTGAGTGTAAGGGTTGGTATGTCTCTCATATTTCAGGCTGTCTTGTAGACACTGCAATGCATGTTGTACTGTAACCTGAGTATTCATTCCTCCAGTTTCCTCTTCTCATTGTGTATGTAAACTGACACCTACGACTAGTAATACTGTGCACATGGGTGTGTGTGCTTTCTTGTGGGAATTGTGGTGTAACTGGTATATAGCAGTGGCTCTTGCAATCTGTTGCTATGGCTTCAATATTTGCCCTTTACATTCACTCCTTGTATGCCTGCTAGGTGTCTTTCCTGTAATGTGTTGCTATGGCTTTCCTATTTTCCATTTACATTCACAGATTGTAATGCTTGCTATATCTGTTTGAGCAGCAATTCCCTATGTGTTTGTTGTGGTAGGGTGGTACTGCATGCAGTGTGGTCTGGCCATGGTGTGGGCCTTGACATTTAGAAGGGTATTTGATCATGCTGCTGAGCAGGCCTCAGATACTCTCAGGTGCATCTTTTATCAGCCTCATGGAATGGTACATATCAGTGGGATACACCCATGAAATATTCTGATATTCTGCAGTTGTGCCTGTGGGTTATTTTGAGCATATGTATTACTACACCATTTGTGATGTGCAAGTGGTGAATACTTTCAGTAATTCATAGTTACCATTGCATGTGTTGTAACACCTTTCTGCCTACTGTTAGTACATTTCACAGGGAGTCAGTGGGGCACAGTTGACATTTGTTTTCAAATCAGGGACATCCCTGTAACTCAGTCACAGTTGCTATGTCTGGGCTCTTAACTATTCAACTATGGCAGTGTTTATCCTGCTCTGAGTATGTGTCTGGGTTGCCAGGTGCTACTGTGACATTATTACCTACTAGCTACCAACTAGCATGGCTGTTTCTCTTCACACAGAAATATTTTACAAATCCACTAGATTTGACAGTAAATATACATGACATGCTTTGTGTACTAGACTTGCTATATTCCCTTTACATTAATTCCTACTATTTCATGATATATTTATTTCAGCACAATGTTCTTGTATAGCATTCATGGCTTAGTGGTAAGTCATGCAGACTACTGTTTCCAAGGTCCTGGGTTCGTGACTGACAGAGGAATTTTATTTTGCTGCTGAGCAAACTACAGGCCTTGTCATTCAGAGTGACTAAGGCACTTTTAAGCAGTTGTAAGCGGGTTAGCGCTGGTTTGCGCGGAGCTCACGCATGCGCACTGTCACTTAGCTTCGCGCACACATGCTTAGCTAAGCGCACAGAAGCACACAAATGTTTAAATGTGCTTACTCTCGCGCACACCCACGCTAATTTCTTTGAAAGAAAAAAAATGGGGAGATAGGAAAGTGGTGAAAAAGGGGGCACAAAGAGGGTAGGACAATAGGAAAACAAGCTCGGGATTTGCAGGAGGGATGTAGGAAAGGCCCATAGCTGCCCATTTCTTTATCAGCAACAGCTGTGCATATGTTTGTAATTTGGTGTGAAATTTGAAACCTTCCACCCCTGAGAGAGGGGTGAGGACAACAATATTTCTTGTACAGCCAATTGTAATTGCCAGTTTACATGTCCAGCAGACATGCGTGTGAAATGGGCAGCTATGTATGGGGAGTAATTTTTTTGAGGGAACAGAGTGCCTTTTTTTTTTTTTTCAGGTGAGAGTGGAATGTCAGGTACAGGAATTAGGTATAGCTGGGTAGGTAGGTAGGGGAGGTTAACAGACAAGACAAACAAGACACATACAGGGGTGGTGTATGACACGTGGGGGGATACACAATTGATGGGGATGGATGTTTGGATATCTCGAGCCCAGATGGCAACAGTGGAACTGAGATCCCCACCCATGGGCAGTTGCCACTGTGCCTTCACTGCCCAGGACGGGGCTGTGCTGGGGGCTGTGTAGGATGGGCAGCAGGCACGCCCATGAGTTGTGCCACCCATGCTCAAGCTGGCATAGGGGCACAAGCACAGAATGCCTGATCTCCCTATGCACCACAGTCCGGACACTATGGAGGGTGAGTGGATGGTCTCCTCCGGCCATGCTTGCAGTGGGGGGATGAGCCCCATCCGCTGCATCGCTTCCACCCACAGGTGGCACACGGCAACCGGAGAGGGGTCCGGCCTGGGCACTACTGCCAGGTGCACTCGCCAGCTGAGGTGGGAGAGGTGGGTCCGCTGGAACCCGCCTTCCCTGTCGTCCTATGTTTTACATTATTTTATGACAGTTTGGGTTAGTAATGTACAATACCATTCACAATTAGTTGTAACAGCATGCATTAGTATTCCCATTAACCAAGCACCCATAAATTCAAGCCATTGAACAGCAAGCATAACACATGCATAATTTGAACAACACAATCCAACAACATGCAGGGTTGATTGATAGCAACAGGCCATCAGGTTTGGATGTATGAACAGGGCACATGCATCAACGTACATGCAAATATGTATGAACTAACAGGACAAATGTCCAGGGGAGTTAATTGTGAATACACATACCCATTTCATGTGGAATGGATTATTTGTGGTTATAGGGTAGGGTGAAGAAATATTTCATTAACAACTTCAAATACCTATACATATGCTGTACATTTCTACTAGCTGCAGATGTATACACCCTACAGTGACTACAGTTTCCTATGTGTATACTTACGCATGTTGGTGATGGGAATGTTACTGCTACATTAATATACATTGCATTTTTATTCATACACATTCATATCTGGTTCTGTTCAGCTACAGCATCCTGCCACATTTGATTTATATGGCTCTAGACAACTGTGGATGTTTGGTATTTCATACAACCATACTATCTGCATATTGCAAAGGTACAGCAGCATATCCAAATTGTGGGACACACATTCCAGCTTCAGTACTTTATTGCACACATTTTACTCTTTGGTTGTGCCTGTCACATTCATTTCATTCTGCACTGACTGCAGTATACTTTATTCAGGAGTTATTACAACTTTATTGGTGGTTCATACCTCTTTCTCACACTCTCACTTGTTTTATTTTTACAATTCAGGATGGTACTTAATTCTAGGCTTTATTGACATGTTTTACTTGGTTACAACAATCCTTTCCAACAGTCTCACTTGTGTCATGTTTCAGATTTTAAACGGGGATATATTTCACACGTGTTGTACTCAGCTTGTGTAGCTGTAATTTACAGCCTGCTCCAGGTTATGTACTATTACATTACAGGTGGAACATCTTTATTTCAGACTTGTTTCATTTTTATTTTTGGATTACAGGCTGCATCACACTTATGTAATTACACAGTACTAGCAGAATCTCTCTTACACTGTTACTTGCACTTTTTATTAATAAGGGACTACACTGCACTCTTTTGCAAGCTGTCATACTTATATTTTTTAACAGTTACAGGGAGAGAATTACTAACCTGCCTGGTGGCGCAACCGCACAAGCCTATCGGCATAGGCTCGACGATTCATGGAATGGACACCTGCAGCTGTAATATAAATGAAGTAATATTGGAATACACATCTCCATAATATCAGTTAGGTTAATTTCTTACATAAATAATTACATGTAACTTACTCAGTAGTGGGGCGGTGGGCATTTGCTGGGCCTCATGGATCCAACAGTTCAGTTGGTCCTGCTTCCGTCTCTTCAGGTCCTCATGGTGGTTATGGACCTGTTCACCAGTCCTTGGTATTCCTGTGGCACTGGTGAGATCATGTGCCAACCGGTCCCACGCCTCAGCCTTGTATGCTCCCCACAGGACCTGGCCCTGCATGAGTTGGGCCTCATGATCATGGACAAGGAGCCAAACCCTATATTTGGACTCCTCAATACTCCACCTATGTGCTCGGAAGCAACTACCCTCTCCTACACCTGCCATCCTGACTGCAAATCGATTCCACAATCAGTTATGCTGTGTATTCCCACCTATGGGGCTTATATATGCCATTTTTCCTGCACTTATCTGTGATTGGCCATTTTGGAAATGTATCAGCTTCACATAACCTGCTTTGTCATGCTTCTCTTTTCATTCATTCCTATATATATGCTAATACTGCATTTCTAAGAGCAACTGTCATGGCTTAGTGGTTCAGTACTTTGACTATGGTGCATGGTTTCCTGAGTTCGAGCCTGGCCATTGCTTTTTTTTATGACTGTCTACACAAGCTAGGAGGTGTGTCTGTGTAAAGGCAGTTTTGATACAGCTTGCTCAACGTTGCCCACCGGTTATCTTGTTGGTGCGGTGTGCAGCTCCGCGCAAACAGGTTACGCTGGTTTACGCATCATTTGGCTGTCAGCACGCATATTATGCTCAGCTCAGCTACGGGCACACAGTTTCAGCGTGTTGCAACACTGCTCAACCCCGGGCACTCATTTTACACCTGTTAAACCACTGCTCACCTACGGGCAGATATACTCAGCTTGTTAGAGCGTAGCTCAGCTCTAAGCACTTCTAACATTTTATTTTTTTTTTATTATCTCACATTTCTTCAAAATACATGGCCCATTTCATTACATTTTACATAAAATATAATTTTATATATGTACATATATGTCAGGGAATTGTTTTGTGCTTATTTCACTAGAAATAAAAATTGATGTGGTGGGGGCTCGAACCTTTACTGCCTCGTCTTCAACCGACATCTCTACCGCTACACTATTGCTTCTTGGCTTACTTTGCATATTTAGATCTTATATGCTTTTCCACTGACTGCTAACTGTGGCTAAGCGAAGGGCACGCCCGCGCAAACGAGCGCAATTACGGGCAAACATCTTTAGAACTTATAAAAAAAATATAACGTGTTCATTCTTACTTTTTATGTTTATAGTCTGTGGGGCCATGTGTTGTGTTGTGTTTGTTGATATTTACACGGACTCTCTCGTGGGGGTTTACTTTCGGGACTGTTCCTCTTCTGGGGGCGTATCCGTTTGCAAGACTCACCCTGCAGACACGCCCCCTACTTTTTTACACGGACCGTGTTAGCCTTGGGTGTGAGTCAGCATGCCCTCATTAATATGCATGGCATGCTGACGTCACACCGTTTAACTGCAGCCTCCGTGTAAGACTTGTAACTTTTATATGGAGGCTTCGTGAATCCTGCCCTATGTCTTTTTCCTAAATAGACTTGATTCTATCCTCCCATCTCTAATATATAAATACAAGTCCAAAAAATCGATCAAGCTTTTGTCAAACTTACTAGTGAACTTCAAAAAAGATGTGGTGTGGTTTAAGTAAGATATGAAGTCATCCAGCTCGTCTCGAGAACCCTTCCAGAAAAATAATATGTCATCCAAAAATCTTAATTAAATAATAATTTTGGATGCATAGGTAGATGTCAAAACATATTGGTCCTCCCAGTCAGCTAGTACCTGGTTAGTGTAAATTGGAGGACATCTGGCACCCATTGCTACTCCCATGCATTGTTTGTAAAATTCACCCTCAAAGTGAATATAGTTGTTTTCTAAGACAAGCTGCATTAAGCCAACCAATAAACTACTTCTTTTTACTTGATGGATGTGACTATATTTGGCCAAACTTCTAGAAAACCAATCCAAACCTGTGTCATGAGGTATTACTGAAAATAAGTTTATTATATTAACTGTAACAAACCAAATATTCCCCAGGGTCATGTTAAACAAGGTCCTGAGGCAGTCCAGACAATGCCAGGAGTCCTTTAGTATATGTGGTATATAGTCGAGTGTTTTTGCTAACAATGTCAATATATGTCGCCAAGGGTTCCGTTTTTGATCCTCTGGCTGCCACAATTGGTCTAAAGGGGGGGGTTGGTAATTTCCTTATGTATCTTGGGAATACCAAAAACACTGGGCATAACTGGATGTTCTACCGACAAATAAGTATATTTGTCATGGTTAATTATTCCCTTGCAGAGGAAATCATAAATTTGCCAGTCAATCTTTGTGTATGCCCTCTGAACATCAAATTTAGACACCAATTCATAGGTGTCAGAATCTTGCAGTATGTTCTGCATGTTCCATGAATAGTCTGTGCTTGACATTATAACTACCCCACCTCCCTTGTCCAGTTGCATGACCCTGTATTGACTATTGGTTGTAAGTTCCTTTAAACAGAATTATTCTGTGGATGTCAAGTTTTTGTGGGTGTACAACCTTGTTTCAGTCACTCTTCTCATCTGGGAGATACATAGACGTTCAAAAGCTAGTACCAAGGGATTATATGGTGGAATAAATAAACTACTCCTCTTGACTGTTATAGTCTGCATCTCTCTTTCAAC